>NW_027517616.1:0-41478 GCF_048772815.1 Callospermophilus lateralis
AGTTCACTAAGCCCACTTGGCTGCCCAATTTTTACTCTTCTAGGTTCAAGCGTTCGTTTCCAGTAACACGTTGAAATATTAGGTTTCACTCTGTTTTCTGCTATATAGATAGATGTCTTTGAAACTCTAAATCAAACACGGTTTGTGCTAGCTCCTTGAAACTTGACCAAATGAAGTAGTTCTAAGTTCTATCTCTATGGTTTGTTTCCTCTTGAAGTACCCCATGCAGAGACTGGGGAAAAACACTTTGGTTTGAAAGGGGTTGCCAAGCTTCCAAAAAACTCGTGTGCTGAAATCTCAGCAAACATTTTTTCACCAAATCTTGATGATACTTGGTGGTAATGATCAGTTCACTAAGCCCACTTGGCTGCCCAATTTTCACTCTTGTAAGTTCAAGCGTTCGTTTCCAGTAACACTTTGAATTTTTAGGTTTCACTCTGTTTTCTGCTATATAGATAGATGTGTTTGAAACTCTAAATCAAACACAGTTTGTGCTAGCTCCTTGAAACTTGACAAAATGAAGTAGTTCTAAGTTCTATCTCTATGCTTTGTTTCCTCTTGAAGTACCCCATGCAGAAACTGGCGAAAAACACTTTCGTTTTAAAGGGGTTGCCATGCTTCCACAAAACTACTAGTTTGCTGAAATCTCAGCAAACATTTTTTCACCAAATCTTGATGATACTTGGTGGTAATGATTAGTTCACTAAGCCCACTTGGCTGCCCAATTTTCACTCTTGTAGGTTCAAGCGTTCGTTTCCAGTAACACTTTGAATTTTTAGGTTTCACTCTGTTTTCTGCTATATAGATAGATGTGTTTGAAACTCTAAATCAAACACGGTTTGTGCTAGCTCCTTGAAACTTGACCAAATGCAGTAGTTCTAAGTTCTATCTCTATGGTTTTTTTCCTCTTGAAGTACCCCATGCAGAGACTGGCGAAAAACACTTTCGTTTTAAAGGGGTTGCCAAGCTTCCAAAAAACTACTCGTTTGCTGAAATCTCAGCAAACATTTTTTCACCAAATCTTGATGATACTTGGTGGTAATGATCAGTTCACTAATCCCACTTGGCTGCCCAAATTTTATTCTTCTAGGTTGAAGCTTTCGTTGCCAGTGACTGTTTGAATTTTTAGGTTTCACTCTGTTTTCTCCAACATAGATAGCTGTGTTTGGAATTCTAAATCAAACACGGTTTGTGCTAGCTCCTTGAAACTTGACCAAATGAAGTAGTTCTAAGTTCTATCTCTATGGTTTGTTTCCTCTTGAAGTACCCCATGCAGAGACAGGCGAAAAACACTTTCGTTTTAAAGGGGTTGCCAAGCTTCCAAAAAACTACTAGTTTGCTGAAATCTCAGCAAACATTTTTTCACCAAATCTTGATGATACTTGGTGGTAATGATCAGTTCACTAATCCCACTTGGCTGCCCAACTTTCACTCTTCTAGGTTCAAGCGTTCGTTTCCAGTAACAGTTTGAATTTTTAGGTTTCACTCTGTTTTCTGCTGTATAGATAGATGTGTTTGAAACTCTAAATCAAACACGGTTTGTGCTAGCTCATTGAAACTTGACAAAATGAAGTAGTTCTGAGTTCTATCTCTATGGTTTGTTTCCTCTTGAAGTACCCCATGCAGAGACTGGCGAAGAACACTTTCGTTTGAAAGGTGTTGCCAAGCTTCCAAAAAACTACTAGTTTGCTGAAATCTCAGCAAACATTTTTCACCAAATCTTGATGATACTTGGTGTTAATGATCAGTTCACTAAGCCCACTTGGCTGCCCAATTTTCACTCTTGTAAGTTCAAGCGTTCGTTTCCAGTAACACTTTGTATTTTTAGGTTTCACTCTGTTTTCTGCTATATAGATAGATGTGTTGAAACTCTAAATCAAACACGGTTTGTGCTAGCTCCTTGAAACTTGACCAAATGAAGTAGTTCTATGTTCTATCTCTATGGTTTGTTTCCTCTTGAAGTACCCCATGCAGAGACTGGCGAAAAACACTTTCGTTTTAAAGGGGTTGCCAAGTTTCCAAAAAAACTACTAGTTTGCTGAAATCTCAGCAAACATTTTTTCACCAAAACTTGATGATACTTGGTGGTAATGATCAGTTCACTAAGCCCACTTGGCTGCCCAATTTTTACTCTTCTAGGTGCAAGCGTTCGTTTCCAGTAACACGTTGAAATATTAGGTTTCACTCTGTTTTCTGCTATATAGATAGATGTCTTTGAAACTCTAAATCAAACACGGTTTGTGCTAGCTCCTTGAAACTTGACCAAATGAAGTAGTTCTAAGTTCTATCTCTATGGTTTGTTTCCTCTTGAAGTACCCCATGCAGAGACTGGCGAAAAACACTTTCGTTTTAAAGGGGTTGCCAAGCTTCCAAAAAACTACTCGTTTGCTGAAATCTCAGCAAACATTTTTTCACCAAATCTTGATGATACTTGGTGGTAATGATCAGTTCACTAATCCCACTTGGCTGCCCAAATTTTATTCTTCTAGGTTGAAGCTTTCGTTGCCAGTGACTGTTTGAATTTTTAGGTTTCACTCTGTTTTCTCCAACATAGATAGCTGTGTTTGGAATTCTAAATCAAACACGGTTTGTGCTAGCTCCTTGAAACTTGACCAAATGAAGTAGTTCTAAGTTCTATCTCTATGGTTTGTTTCCTCTTGAAGTACCCCATGCAGAGACTGGCGAAAAACACTTTCGTTTGAAAGGGGTTGCCAAGCTTCCAAAAAACTACTAGTTTGCTGAAATCTCAGCAAACATTTTTTCACCAAATCTTGATGATACTTGGTGGTAATGATCAGTTCACTAATCCCACTTGGCTGCCCAACTTTCACTCTTCTAGGTTCAAGCGTTCGTTTCCAGTAACAGTTTGAATTTTTAGGTTTCACTCTGTTTTCTGCTATATAGATAGATGTGTTTGAAACTCTAAATCAAACACGGTTTGTGCTAGCTCCATGAAACTTGACAAAATGAAGTAGTTCTAAGTTCTATCTCTATGGTTTGTTTCCTCTTGAAGTACCCCAGGCAGAGACTGGCGAAGAACACTTTCGTTTGAAAGGTGTTGCCAAGCTTCCAAAAAACTACTAGTTTGCTGAAATCTCAGCAAACATTTTTTTACCAAATCTTGATGATACTTGGTGGTAATGATCAGTTCACTAAGCCCACTTGGCTGCCCAATTTTCACTCTTCTAGGTTCAAGCGTTCGTTTCCAGTAACACTTTGTATTTTTAGGTTTCACTCTGTTTTCTGCTATATAGATAGATGTGTTGAAACTCTAAATCAAACACGGTTTGTGCTAGCTCCTTGAAACTTGACCAAATGAAGTAGTTCTATGTTCTATCTCTATGGTTTGTTTCCTCTTGAAGTACCCCATGCAGAGACTGGCGAAAAACACTTTCGTTTTAAAGGGGTTGCCAAGTTTCCAAAAAACTACTAGTTTGCTGAAATCTCAGCAAACATTTTTTCACCAAAACTTGATGATACTTGGTGGTAATGATCAGTTCACTAAGCCCACTTGGCTGCCCAATTTTTACTCTTCTAGGTGCAAGCGTTCGTTTCCAGTAACACGTTGAAATATTAGGTTTCACTCTGTTTTCTGCTATATAGATAGATGTCTTTGAAACTCTAAATTAAACACGGTTTGTGCTAGCTCCTTGAAACTTGACCAAATGAAGTAGTTCTAAGTTCTATCTCTATGGTTTGTTTCCTCTTGAAGTACCCCATGCAGAGACTGGCGAAAAACACTTTCGTTTGAAAGGGGTTGCCAAGCTTCCAAAAAACTACTAGTTTGCTGAAATCTCAGCAAACATTTTTTCACCAAATCTTGATGATACTTGGTGGTAATGATCAGTTCACTAATCCCACTTGGCTGCCCAACGTTCACTCTTCTAGGTTCAAACGTTCGTTTCCAGTAACAGTTTGAATTTTTAGGTTTCACTCTGTTTTCTGCTATATAGAAAGATGTGTTTGAAACTCTAAATCAAACACGGTTTGTGCTAGCTCCGTGAAACTTGACAAAATGAAGTAGTTCTAAGTTCTATCTCTATGGTTTGTTTCCTCTTGAAGTACCCCATGCAGAGAATGGCGAACAACACTTTCGTTTGAAAGGGGTTGCCAAGCTTCCAAAAAACTACTCGTTTGCTGAAATCTCAGCAAACATTTTTTCACCAAAACCTGATGATACTTGGTGGTAATGATCAGTTCACTAAGCCCACTTGGCTGCCCAACTTTCACTCTTCTAGGTTCAAGCGTTCGTTTCCAGTAAAACTTTGAATTTTTAGGTTTCACTCTGTTTTCTGCTATATAGATAGATGTGTTTGAAACTCTAAATCAAACACGGTTTGTGCTAGCTCCGTGAAACTTGACAAAATGAAGTAGTTCTAAATTCTATCTCTATGGTTTGTTTCCTCTTGAAGTACCCCATGCAGAGACTGGCGAAGAACACTTTCGTTTGAAAGGGGTTGCCAAGCTTCCAAAAAACTACTAGTTTGCTGAAGTCTCAGCAAACATTTTTTCACCAAATCTTGATGATACTTGGTGGTAATGATCAGTTCACTAAGAAGACTTGGCTGCCCAATTTTCACTCTTCTAGGTTCAAGCGTTCGTTTCCAGTAACACTTTGAATTTTTAGGTTTCACTCTGTTTTCTGCCACATAGATAGATGTGTTGAAACTCTAAATCAAACACGGTTTGTGCTAGCTTTTTGAAACTTGACCAAATGAAGTAGTTCTAAGTTCTATCTCTATGGTTTGTTTCCTCTTGAAGTACCCCATGCAGAGACTGGCGAAAAACACTTTCGTTTTAAAGGGGTTGCCAAGCTTAAAAAAAACTACTAGTTTGCTGAAATCTCAGCAAACATTTTTTCACCAAAACTTGATGATACTTGGTGGTAATGATCAGTTCACTAAGCCCACTTGGCTGCCCAATTTTTACTCTTCTAGGTTCAAGCGTTCGTTTCCAGTAACACTTTGAAATTTTAGGTTTCACTCTGTTTTCTGCTATATAGATAGATGTCTTTGAAACTCTAAATCAAACACGGTCTGTGCTAGCTCCGTGAAACTTGACAAAATCAAGTAGTTCCAAGTTCTATCTCTATGGTTTGTTTCCTCTTGAAGTACCCCATGCAGAGACTGGCGAAGAACACTTTCGTTTGAAAGGGGTTGCCAAGCTTCCAAAAAACTACTCGTTTGCTGAAATCTCAGCAAACATTTTTTCACCAAATCTTGATGATACTTGGTGTTAATGATCAGTTCACTAAGCCCACTTGGCTGCCCAATTTTCACTCTTCTAGGTTCAAGCGTTCGTTTCCAGTAACACTTTGAATTTTAGGTTTCACTCTGTTTTCTGCTATATAGATAGACTTGTTGAAACTCTAAATCAAACACTGTTTGTGCTAGCTCCTTGAAACTTGACCAAATGAAGTAGTTCTAAGTTCTATCTCTATGGTTTGTTTCCTCTTGAAGTACCCCATGCAGAGACTGGCGAAAAACACTTTCGTTTTAAAGGGGTTGAGAAGCTTCCAAAAAACTACTAGTTTGCTGAAATCTCAGCAAACATTTTTTCACCAAAACTTGATGATACTTGGTGGTAATGATCAGTTCACTAAGCCCACTTGGCTGCCCAATTTTTACTCTTCTAGGTTCAAGCGTTCGTTTCCAGTAACACGTTGAAATATTAGGTTTCACTCTGTTTTCTGCTATATAGATAGATGTCTTTGAAACTCTAAATCAAACACGGTTTGTGCTAGCTCCTTGAAACTTGACCAAATGAAGTAGTTCTAAGTTCTATCTCTATGGTTTGTTTCCTCTTGAAGTACCCCATGCAGAGACTGGGGAAAAACACTTTGGTTTGAAAGGGGTTGCCAAGCTTCCAAAAAACTCGTGTGCTGAAATCTCAGCAAACATTTTTTCACCAAATCTTGATGATACTTGGTGGTAATGATCAGTTCACTAAGCCCACTTGGCTGCCCAATTTTCACTCTTGTAAGTTCAAGCGTTCGTTTCCAGTAACACTTTGAATTTTTAGGTTTCACTCTGTTTTCTGCTATATAGATAGATGTGTTTGAAACTCTAAATCAAACACAGTTTGTGCTAGCTCCTTGAAACTTGACAAAATGAAGTAGTTCTAAGTTCTATCTCTATGCTTTGTTTCCTCTTGAAGTACCCCATGCAGAAACTGGCGAAAAACACTTTCGTTTTAAAGGGGTTGCCATGCTTCCACAAAACTACTAGTTTGCTGAAATCTCAGCAAACATTTTTTCACCAAATCTTGATGATACTTGGTGGTAATGATTAGTTCACTAAGCCCACTTGGCTGCCCAATTTTCACTCTTGTAGGTTCAAGCGTTCGTTTCCAGTAACACTTTGAATTTTTAGGTTTCACTCTGTTTTCTGCTATATAGATAGATGTGTTTGAAACTCTAAATCAAACACGGTTTGTGCTAGCTCCTTGAAACTTGACCAAATGCAGTAGTTCTAAGTTCTATCTCTATGGTTTTTTTCCTCTTGAAGTACCCCATGCAGAGACTGGCGAAAAACACTTTCGTTTTAAAGGGGTTGCCAAGCTTCCAAAAAACTACTCGTTTGCTGAAATCTCAGCAAACATTTTTTCACCAAATCTTGATGATACTTGGTGGTAATGATCAGTTCACTAATCCCACTTGGCTGCCCAAATTTTATTCTTCTAGGTTGAAGCTTTCGTTGCCAGTGACTGTTTGAATTTTTAGGTTTCACTCTGTTTTCTCCAACATAGATAGCTGTGTTTGGAATTCTAAATCAAACACGGTTTGTGCTAGCTCCTTGAAACTTGACCAAATGAAGTAGTTCTAAGTTCTATCTCTATGGTTTGTTTCCTCTTGAAGTACCCCATGCAGAGACAGGCGAAAAACACTTTCGTTTTAAAGGGGTTGCCAAGCTTCCAAAAAACTACTAGTTTGCTGAAATCTCAGCAAACATTTTTTCACCAAATCTTGATGATACTTGGTGGTAATGATCAGTTCACTAATCCCACTTGGCTGCCCAACTTTCACTCTTCTAGGTTCAAGCGTTCGTTTCCAGTAACAGTTTGAATTTTTAGGTTTCACTCTGTTTTCTGCTGTATAGATAGATGTGTTTGAAACTCTAAATCAAACACGGTTTGTGCTAGCTCATTGAAACTTGACAAAATGAAGTAGTTCTGAGTTCTATCTCTATGGTTTGTTTCCTCTTGAAGTACCCCATGCAGAGACTGGCGAAGAACACTTTCGTTTGAAAGGTGTTGCCAAGCTTCCAAAAAACTACTAGTTTGCTGAAATCTCAGCAAACATTTTTTCACCAAATCTTGATGATACTTGGTGGTAATGATCAGTTCACTAAGCCCACTTGGCTGCCCAATTTTCACTCTTCTAGGTTCAAGCGTTCGTTTCCAGTAACACTTTGTATTTTTAGGTTTCACTCTGTTTTCTGCTATATAGATAGATGTGTTGAAACTCTAAATCAAACACGGTTTGTGCTAGCTCCTTGAAACTTGACCAAATGAAGTAGTTCTATGTTCTATCTCTATGGTTTGTTTCCTCTTGAAGTACCCCATGCAGAGACTGGCGAAAAACACTTTCGTTTTAAAGGGGTTGCCAAGCTTAAAAAAAACTACTAGTTTGCTGAAATCTCAGCAAACATTTTTTCACCAAAACTTGATGATACTTGGTGGTAATGATCAGTTCACTAAGCCCACTTGGCTGCCCAATTTTTACTCTTCTAGGTTCAAGCGTTCGTTTCCAGTAACACTTTGAAATTTTAGGTTTCACTCTGTTTTCTGCTATATAGATAGATGTCTTTGAAACTCTAAATCAAACACGGTTTGTGCTAGCTCCGTGAAACTTGACAAAATCAAGTAGTTCTAAGTTCTATCTCTATGGTTTGTTTCCTCTTGAAGTACCCCATGCAGAGACTGGCGAAGAACACTTTCGTTTGAAAGGGGTTGCCAAGCTTCCAAAAAACTACTCGTTTGCTGAAATCTCAGCAAACATTTTTTCACCAAATCTTGATGATACTTGGTGTTAATGATCAGTTCACTAAGCCCACTTGGCTGCCCAATTTTCACTCTTCTAGGTTCAAGCGTTCGTTTCCAGTAACACTTTGAATTTTTAGGTTTCACTCTGTTTTCTGCTATATAGATAGACTTGTTGAAACTCCAAATCAAGCACTGTTTGTGCTAGCTCCTTGAAACTTGACCAAATGAAGTAGTTCTAAGTTCTATCTCTATGGTTTGTTTCCTCTTGAAGTACCCCATGCAGAGACTGGCGAAAAACACTTTCGTTTTAAAGGGGTTGCCAAGCTTCCAAAAAACTACTAGTTTGCTGAAATCTCAGCAAACATTATTTCACCAAAACTTGATGATACTTGGTGGTAATGATCAGTTCACTAAGCCCACTTGGCTGCCCAATTTTTACTCTTCTAGGTTCAAGCGTTCGTTTCCAGTAACACGTTGAAATATTAGGTTTCACTCTGTTTTCTGCTATATAGATAGATGTCTTTGAAACTCTAAATCAAACACGGTTTGTGCTAGCTCCTTGAAACTTGACCAAATGAAGTAGTTCTAAGTTCTAACTCTATGGTTTGTTTCCTCTTGAAGTACCCCATGCAGAGACTGGCGAAAAACACTTTCGTTTGAAAGGGGTTGCCAAGCTTCCCAAAAACTACTAGTTTGCTGAAATCTCAGCAAACATTTTTTCACCAAATCTTGATGATACTTGGTGGTAATGATCAGTTCACTAAGCCCACTTGGCTGCCCAATTTTCACTCTTCTAGGTTCAAGCGTTCGTTTCCAGTAACACTTTGTATTTTTAGGTTTCACTCTGTTTTCTGCTATATAGATAGATGTGTTGAAACTCTAAATCAAACACGGTTTGTGCTAGCTCCTTGAAACTTGACCAAATGAAGTAGTTCTATGTTCTATCTCTATGGTTTGTTTCCTCTTGAAGTACCCCATGCAGAGACTGGCGAAAAACACTTTCGTTTTAAAGGGGTTGCCAAGTTTCCAAAAAACAACTAGTTTGCTGAAATCTCAGCAAACATTTTTTCACCAAAACTTGATGATACTTGGTGGTAATGATCAGTTCACTAAGCCCACTTGGCTGCCCAATTTTTACTCTTCTAGGTGCAAGCGTTCGTTTCCAGTAACACGTTGAAATATTAGGTTTCACTCTGTTTTCTGCTATATAGATAGATGTCTTTGAAACTCTAAATCAAACACGGTTTGTGCTAGCTCCTTGAAACTTGACCAAATGAAGTAGTTCTAAGTTCTATCTCTATGGTTTGTTTCCTCTTGAAGTACCCCATGCAGAGACTGGGGAAAAACACTTTGGTTTGAAAGGGGTTGCCAAGCTTCCAAAAAACTCGTGTGCTGAAATCTCAGCAAACATTTTTTCACCAAATCTTGATGATACTTGGTGGTAATGATCAGTTCACTAAGCCCACTTGGCTGCCCAATTTTCACTCTTGTAAGTTCAAGCGTTCGTTTCCAGTAACACTTTGAATTTTTAGGTTTCACTCTGTTTTCTGCTATATAGATAGATGTGTTTGAAACTCTAAATCAAACACAGTTTGTGCTAGCTCCTTGAAACTTGACAAAATGAAGTAGTTCTAAGTTCTATCTCTATGCTTTGTTTCCTCTTGAAGTACCCCATGCAGAAACTGGCGAAAAACACTTTCGTTTTAAAGGGGTTGCCATGCTTCCACAAAACTACTAGTTTGCTGAAATCTCAGCAAACATTTTTTCACCAAATCTTGATGATACTTGGTGGTAATGATTAGTTCACTAAGCCCACTTGGCTGCCCAATTTTCACTCTTGTAGGTTCAAGCGTTCGTTTCCAGTAACACTTTGAATTTTTAGGTTTCACTCTGTTTTCTGCTATATAGATAGATGTGTTTGAAACTCTAAATCAAACACGGTTTGTGCTAGCTCCTTGAAACTTGACCAAATGCAGTAGTTCTAAGTTCTATCTCTATGGTTTTTTTCCTCTTGAAGTACCCCATGCAGAGACTGGCGAAAAACACTTTCGTTTTAAAGGGGTTGCCAAGCTTCCAAAAAACTACTCGTTTGCTGAAATCTCAGCAAACATTTTTTCACCAAATCTTGATGATACTTGGTGGTAATGATCAGTTCACTAATCCCACTTGGCTGCCCAAATTTTATTCTTCTAGGTTGAAGCTTTCGTTGCCAGTGACTGTTTGAATTTTTAGGTTTCACTCTGTTTTCTCCAACATAGATAGCTGTGTTTGGAATTCTAAATCAAACACGGTTTGTGCTAGCTCCTTGAAACTTGACCAAATGAAGTAGTTCTAAGTTCTATCTCTATGGTTTGTTTCCTCTTGAAGTACCCCATGCAGAGACAGGCGAAAAACACTTTCGTTTTAAAGGGGTTGCCAAGCTTCCAAAAAACTACTAGTTTGCTGAAATCTCAGCAAACATTTTTTCACCAAATCTTGATGATACTTGGTGGTAATGATCAGTTCACTAATCCCACTTGGCTGCCCAACTTTCACTCTTCTAGGTTCAAGCGTTCGTTTCCAGTAACAGTTTGAATTTTTAGGTTTCACTCTGTTTTCTGCTGTATAGATAGATGTGTTTGAAACTCTAAATCAAACACGGTTTGTGCTAGCTCATTGAAACTTGACAAAATGAAGTAGTTCTGAGTTCTATCTCTATGGTTTGTTTCCTCTTGAAGTACCCCATGCAGAGACTGGCGAAGAACACTTTCGTTTGAAAGGTGTTGCCAAGCTTCCAAAAAACTACTAGTTTGCTGAAATCTCAGCAAACATTTTTTCACCAAATCTTGATGATACTTGGTGTTAATGATCAGTTCACTAAGCCCACTTGGCTGCCCAATTTTCACTCTTGTAAGTTCAAGCGTTCGTTTCCAGTAACACTTTGTATTTTTAGGTTTCACTCTGTTTTCTGCTATATAGATAGATGTGTTGAAACTCTAAATCAAACACGGTTTGTGCTAGCTCCTTGAAACTTGACCAAATGAAGTAGTTCTATGTTCTATCTCTATGGTTTGTTTCCTCTTGAAGTACCCCATGCAGAGACTGGCGAAAAACACTTTCGTTTTAAAGGGGTTGCCAAGTTTCCAAAAAACTACTAGTTTGCTGAAATCTCAGCAAACATTTTTTCACCAAAACTTGATGATACTTGGTGGTAATGATCAGTTCACTAAGCCCACTTGGCTGCCCAATTTTTACTCTTCTAGGTGCAAGCGTTCGTTTCCAGTAACACGTTGAAATATTAGGTTTCACTCTGTTTTCTGCTATATAGATAGATGTCTTTGAAACTCTAAATCAAACACGGTTTGTGCTAGCTCCTTGAAACTTGACCAAATGAAGTAGTTCTAAGTTCTATCTCTATGGTTTGTTTCCTCTTGAAGTACCCCATGCAGAGACTGGCGAAAAACACTTTCGTTTTAAAGGGGTTGCCAAGCTTCCAAAAAACTACTCGTTTGCTGAAATCTCAGCAAACATTTTTTCACCAAATCTTGATGATACTTGGTGGTAATGATCAGTTCACTAATCCCACTTGGCTGCCCAAATTTTATTCTTCTAGGTTGAAGCTTTCGTTGCCAGTGACTGTTTGAATTTTTAGGTTTCACTCTGTTTTCTCCAACATAGATAGCTGTGTTTGGAATTCTAAATCAAACACGGTTTGTGCTAGCTCCTTGAAACTTGACCAAATGAAGTAGTTCTAAGTTCTATCTCTATGGTTTGTTTCCTCTTGAAGTACCCCATGCAGAGACTGGCGAAAAACACTTTCGTTTGAAAGGGGTTGCCAAGCTTCCAAAAAACTACTAGTTTGCTGAAATCTCAGCAAACATTTTTTCACCAAATCTTGATGATACTTGGTGGTAATGATCAGTTCACTAATCCCACTTGGCTGCCCAACTTTCACTCTTCTAGGTTCAAGCGTTCGTTTCCAGTAACAGTTTGAATTTTTAGGTTTCACTCTGTTTTCTGCTATATAGATAGATGTGTTTGAAACTCTAAATCAAACACGGTTTGTGCTAGCTCCATGAAACTTGACAAAATGAAGTAGTTCTAAGTTCTATCTCTATGGTTTGTTTCCTCTTGAAGTACCCCAGGCAGAGACTGGCGAAGAACACTTTCGTTTGAAAGGTGTTGCCAAGCTTCCAAAAAACTACTAGTTTGCTGAAATCTCAGCAAACATTTTTTTACCAAATCTTGATGATACTTGGTGGTAATGATCAGTTCACTAAGCCCACTTGGCTGCCCAATTTTCACTCTTCTAGGTTCAAGCGTTCGTTTCCAGTAACACTTTGTATTTTTAGGTTTCACTCTGTTTTCTGCTATATAGATAGATGTGTTGAAACTCTAAATCAAACACGGTTTGTGCTAGCTCCTTGAAACTTGACCAAATGAAGTAGTTCTATGTTCTATCTCTATGGTTTGTTTCCTCTTGAAGTACCCCATGCAGAGACTGGCGAAAAACACTTTCGTTTTAAAGGGGTTGCCAAGTTTCCAAAAAACTACTAGTTTGCTGAAATCTCAGCAAACATTTGTTCACCAAAACTTGATTATACTTGGTGGTAATGATCAGTTCACTAAGCCCACTTGGCTGCCCAATTTTTACTCTTCTAGGTGCAAGCGTTCGTTTCCAGTAACACGTTGAAATATTAGGTTTCACTCTGTTTTCTGCTATATAGATAGATGTCTTTGAAACTCTAAATTAAACACGGTTTGTGCTAGCTCCTTGAAACTTGACCAAATGAAGTAGTTCTAAGTTCTATCTCTATGGTTTGTTTCCTCTTGAAGTACCCCATGCAGAGACTGGCGAAAAACACTTTCGTTTGAAAGGGGTTGCCAAGCTTCCAAAAAACTACTAGTTTGCTGAAATCTCAGCAAACATTTTTTCACCAAATCTTGATGATACTTGGTGGTAATGATCAGTTCACTAATCCCACTTGGCTGCCCAACGTTCACTCTTCTAGGTTCAAACGTTCGTTTCCAGTAACAGTTTGAATTTTTAGGTTTCACTCTGTTTTCTGCTATATAGAAAGATGTGTTTGAAACTCTAAATCAAACACGGTTTGTGCTAGCTCCGTGAAACTTGACAAAATGAAGTAGTTCTAAGTTCTATCTCTATGGTTTGTTTCCTCTTGAAGTACCCCATGCAGAGAATGGCGAACAACACTTTCGTTTGAAAGGGGTTGCCAAGCTTCCAAAAAACTACTCGTTTGCTGAAATCTCAGCAAACATTTTTTCACCAAAACCTGATGATACTTGGTGGTAATGATCAGTTCACTAAGCCCACTTGGCTGCCCAACTTTCACTCTTCTAGGTTCAAGCGTTCGTTTCCAGTAAAACTTTGAATTTTTAGGTTTCACTCTGTTTTCTGCTATATAGATAGATGTGTTTGAAACTCTAAATCAAACACGGTTTGTGCTAGCTCCGTGAAACTTGACAAAATGAAGTAGTTCTAAATTCTATCTCTATGGTTTGTTTCCTCTTGAAGTACCCCATGCAGAGACTGGCGAAGAACACTTTCGTTTGAAAGGGGTTGCCAAGCTTCCAAAAAACTACTAGTTTGCTGAAGTCTCAGCAAACATTTTTTCACCAAATCTTGATGATACTTGGTGGTAATGATCAGTTCACTAAGAAGACTTGGCTGCCCAATTTTCACTCTTCTAGGTTCAAGCGTTCGTTTCCAGTAACACTTTGAATTTTTAGGTTTCACTCTGTTTTCTGCCACATAGATAGATGTGTTGAAACTCTAAATCAAACACGGTTTGTGCTAGCTTTTTGAAACTTGACCAAATGAAGTAGTTCTAAGTTCTATCTCTATGGTTTGTTTCCTCTTGAAGTACCCCATGCAGAGACTGGCGAAAAACACTTTCGTTTTAAAGGGGTTGCCAAGCTTAAAAAAAACTACTAGTTTGCTGAAATCTCAGCAAACATTTTTTCACCAAAACTTGATGATACTTGGTGGTAATGATCAGTTCACTAAGCCCACTTGGCTGCCCAATTTTTACTCTTCTAGGTTCAAGCGTTCGTTTCCAGTAACACTTTGAAATTTTAGGTTTCACTCTGTTTTCTGCTATATAGATAGATGTCTTTGAAACTCTAAATCAAACACGGTCTGTGCTAGCTCCGTGAAACTTGACAAAATCAAGTAGTTCCAAGTTCTATCTCTATGGTTTGTTTCCTCTTGAAGTACCCCATGCAGAGACTGGCGAAGAACACTTTCGTTTGAAAGGGGTTGCCAAGCTTCCAAAAAACTACTCGTTTGCTGAAATCTCAGCAAACATTTTTTCACCAAATCTTGATGATACTTGGTGTTAATGATCAGTTCACTAAGCCCACTTGGCTGCCCAATTTTCACTCTTCTAGGTTCAAGCGTTCGTTTCCAGTAACACTTTGAATTTTTAGGTTTCACTCTGTTTTCTGCTATATAGATAGACTTGTTGAAACTCTAAATCAAACACTGTTTGTGCTAGCTCCTTGAAACTTGACCAAATGAAGTAGTTCTAAGTTCTATCTCTATGGTTTGTTTCCTCTTGAAGTACCCCATGCAGAGACTGGCGAAAAACACTTTCGTTTTAAAGGGGTTGAGAAGCTTCCAAAAAACTACTAGTTTGCTGAAATCTCAGCAAACATTTTTTCACCAAAACTTGATGATACTTGGTGGTAATGATCAGTTCACTAAGCCCACTTGGCTGCCCAATTTTTACTCTTCTAGGTTCAAGCGTTCGTTTCCAGTAACACGTTGAAATATTAGGTTTCACTCTGTTTTCTGCTATATAGATAGATGTCTTTGAAACTCTAAATCAAACACGGTTTGTGCTAGCTCCTTGAAACTTGACCAAATGAAGTAGTTCTAAGTTCTATCTCTATGGTTTGTTTCCTCTTGAAGTACCCCATGCAGAGACTGGGGAAAAACACTTTGGTTTGAAAGGGGTTGCCAAGCTTCCAAAAAACTCGTGTGCTGAAATCTCAGCAAACATTTTTTCACCAAATCTTGATGATACTTGGTGGTAATGATCAGTTCACTAAGCCCACTTGGCTGCCCAATTTTCACTCTTGTAAGTTCAAGCGTTCGTTTCCAGTAACACTTTGAATTTTTAGGTTTCACTCTGTTTTCTGCTATATAGATAGATGTGTTTGAAACTCTAAATCAAACACAGTTTGTGCTAGCTCCTTGAAACTTGACAAAATGAAGTAGTTCTAAGTTCTATCTCTATGCTTTGTTTCCTCTTGAAGTACCCCATGCAGAAACTGGCGAAAAACACTTTCGTTTTAAAGGGGTTGCCATGCTTCCACAAAACTACTAGTTTGCTGAAATCTCAGCAAACATTTTTTCACCAAATCTTGATGATACTTGGTGGTAATGATTAGTTCACTAAGCCCACTTGGCTGCCCAATTTTCACTCTTGTAGGTTCAAGCGTTCGTTTCCAGTAACACTTTGAATTTTTAGGTTTCACTCTGTTTTCTGCTATATAGATAGATGTGTTTGAAACTCTAAATCAAACACGGTTTGTGCTAGCTCCTTGAAACTTGACCAAATGCAGTAGTTCTAAGTTCTATCTCTATGGTTTTTTTCCTCTTGAAGTACCCCATGCAGAGACTGGCGAAAAACACTTTCGTTTTAAAGGGGTTGCCAAGCTTCCAAAAAACTACTCGTTTGCTGAAATCTCAGCAAACATTTTTTCACCAAATCTTGATGATACTTGGTGGTAATGATCAGTTCACTAATCCCACTTGGCTGCCCAAATTTTATTCTTCTAGGTTGAAGCTTTCGTTGCCAGTGACTGTTTGAATTTTTAGGTTTCACTCTGTTTTCTCCAACATAGATAGCTGTGTTTGGAATTCTAAATCAAACACGGTTTGTGCTAGCTCCTTGAAACTTGACCAAATGAAGTAGTTCTAAGTTCTATCTCTATGGTTTGTTTCCTCTTGAAGTACCCCATGCAGAGACAGGCGAAAAACACTTTCGTTTTAAAGGGGTTGCCAAGCTTCCAAAAAACTACTAGTTTGCTGAAATCTCAGCAAACATTTTTTCACCAAATCTTGATGATACTTGGTGGTAATGATCAGTTCACTAATCCCACTTGGCTGCCCAACTTTCACTCTTCTAGGTTCAAGCGTTCGTTTCCAGTAACAGTTTGAATTTTTAGGTTTCACTCTGTTTTCTGCTGTATAGATAGATGTGTTTGAAACTCTAAATCAAACACGGTTTGTGCTAGCTCATTGAAACTTGACAAAATGAAGTAGTTCTGAGTTCTATCTCTATGGTTTGTTTCCTCTTGAAGTACCCCATGCAGAGACTGGCGAAGAACACTTTCGTTTGAAAGGTGTTGCCAAGCTTCCAAAAAACTACTAGTTTGCTGAAATCTCAGCAAACATTTTTTCACCAAATCTTGATGATACTTGGTGGTAATGATCAGTTCACTAAGCCCACTTGGCTGCCCAATTTTCACTCTTCTAGGTTCAAGCGTTCGTTTCCAGTAACACTTTGTATTTTTAGGTTTCACTCTGTTTTCTGCTATATAGATAGATGTGTTGAAACTCTAAATCAAACACGGTTTGTGCTAGCTCCTTGAAACTTGACCAAATGAAGTAGTTCTATGTTCTATCTCTATGGTTTGTTTCCTCTTGAAGTACCCCATGCAGAGACTGGCGAAAAACACTTTCGTTTTAAAGGGGTTGCCAAGCTTAAAAAAAACTACTAGTTTGCTGAAATCTCAGCAAACATTTTTTCACCAAAACTTGATGATACTTGGTGGTAATGATCAGTTCACTAAGCCCACTTGGCTGCCCAATTTTTACTCTTCTAGGTTCAAGCGTTCGTTTCCAGTAACACTTTGAAATTTTAGGTTTCACTCTGTTTTCTGCTATATAGATAGATGTCTTTGAAACTCTAAATCAAACACGGTTTGTGCTAGCTCCGTGAAACTTGACAAAATCAAGTAGTTCTAAGTTCTATCTCTATGGTTTGTTTCCTCTTGAAGTACCCCATGCAGAGACTGGCGAAGAACACTTTCGTTTGAAAGGGGTTGCCAAGCTTCCAAAAAACTACTCGTTTGCTGAAATCTCAGCAAACATTTTTTCACCAAATCTTGATGATACTTGGTGTTAATGATCAGTTCACTAAGCCCACTTGGCTGCCCAATTTTTACTCTTCTAGGTTCAAGCGTTCGTTTCCAGTAACACTTTGAATTTTTAGGTTTCACTCTGTTTTCTGCTATATAGATAGACTTGTTGAAACTCCAAATCAAGCACTGTTTGTGCTAGCTCCTTGAAACTTGACCAAATGAAGTAGTTCTAAGTTCTATCTCTATGGTTTGTTTCCTCTTGAAGTACCCCATGCAGAGACTGGCGAAAAACACTTTCGTTTTAAAGGGGTTGCCAAGCTTCCAAAAAACTACTAGTTTGCTGAAATCTCAGCAAACATTATTTCACCAAAACTTGATGATACTTGGTGGTAATGATCAGTTCACTAAGCCCACTTGGCTGCCCAATTTTTACTCTTCTAGGTTCAAGCGTTCGTTTCCAGTAACACGTTGAAATATTAGGTTTCACTCTGTTTTCTGCTATATAGATAGATGTCTTTGAAACTCTAAATCAAACACGGTTTGTGCTAGCTCCTTGAAACTTGACCAAATGAAGTAGTTCTAAGTTCTAACTCTATGGTTTGTTTCCTCTTGAAGTACCCCATGCAGAGACTGGCGAAAAACACTTTCGTTTGAAAGGGGTTGCCAAGCTTCCCAAAAACTACTAGTTTGCTGAAATCTCAGCAAACATTTTTTCACCAAATCTTGATGATACTTGGTGGTAATGATCAGTTCACTAAGCCCACTTGGCTGCCCAATTTTCACTCTTCTAGGTTCAAGCGTTCGTTTCCAGTAACACTTTGTATTTTTAGGTTTCACTCTGTTTTCTGCTATATAGATAGATGTGTTGAAACTCTAAATCAAACACGGTTTGTGCTAGCTCCTTGAAACTTGACCAAATGAAGTAGTTCTATGTTCTATCTCTATGGTTTGTTTCCTCTTGAAGTACCCCATGCAGAGACTGGCGAAAAACACTTTCGTTTTAAAGGGGTTGCCAAGTTTCCAAAAAACAACTAGTTTGCTGAAATCTCAGCAAACATTTTTTCACCAAAACTTGATGATACTTGGTGGTAATGATCAGTTCACTAAGCCCACTTGGCTGCCCAATTTTTACTCTTCTAGGTGCAAGCGTTCGTTTCCAGTAACACGTTGAAATATTAGGTTTCACTCTGTTTTCTGCTATATAGATAGATGTCTTTGAAACTCTAAATCAAACACGGTTTGTGCTAGCTCCTTGAAACTTGACCAAATGAAGTAGTTCTAAGTTCTATCTCTATGGTTTGTTTCCTCTTGAAGTACCCCATGCAGAGACTGGCGAAAAACACTTTCGTTTGAAAGGGGTTGCCAAGCTTCCAAAAAACTACTAGTTTGCTGAAATCTCAGCAAACATTTTTTCACCAAATCTTGATGATACTTGGTGGTAATGATCAGTTCACTAATCCCACTTGGCTGCCCAACGTTCACTCTTCTAGGTTCAAACGTTCGTTTCCAGTAACAGTTTGAATTTTTATGTTTCACTCTGTTTTCTGCTATATAGAAAGATGTGTTTGAAATTCTAAATCAAACACGGTTTGTGCTAGCTCCGTGAAACTTGACAAAATGAAGTAGTTCTAAGTTCTATCTCTATGGTTTGTTTCTTCTTGAAGTACCCCATGCAGAGAATGGCGAACAACACTTTCGTTTGAAAGGGGTTGCCAAGCTTCCAAAAAACTACTCGTTTGCTGAAATCTCAGCAAACATTTTTTCACCAAAACCTGATGATACTTGGTGGTAATGATCAGTTCACTAAGCCCACTTGGCTGCCCAACTTTCACTCTTCTAGGTTCAAGCGTTCGTTTCCAGTAAAACTTTGAATTTTTAGGTTTCACTCTGTTTTCTGCTATATAGATAGATGTGTTTGAAACTCTAAATCAAACACGGTTTGTGCTAGCTCCGTGAAACTTGACAAAATGAAGTAGTTCTAAATTCTATCTCTATGGTTTGTTTCCTCTTGAAGTACCCCATGCAGAGACTGGCGAAGAACACTTTCGTTTGAAAGGGGTTGCCAAGCTTCCAAAAAACTTCTAGTTTGCTGAAGTCTCAGCAAACATTTTTTCACCAAATCTTGATGATACTTGGTGGTAATGATCAGTTCACTAAGAAGACTTGGCTGCCCAATTTTCACTCTTCTAGGTTCAAGCGTTCGTTTCCAGTAACACTTTGAATTTTTAGGTTTCACTCTGTTTTCTGCCACATAGATAGATGTGTTGAAACTCTAAATCAAACACGGTTTGTGCTAGCTTTTTGAAACTTGACCAAATGAAGTAGTTCTAAGTTCTATCTCTATGGTTTGTTTCCTCTTGAAGTACCCCATGCAGAGACTGGCGAAAAACACTTTCGTTTTAAAGGGGTTGCCAAGCTTAAAAAAAACTACTAGTTTGCTGAAATCTCAGCAAACATTTTTTCACCAAAACTTGATGATACTTGGTGGTAATGATCAGTTCACTAAGCCCACTTGGCTGCCCAATTTTTACTCTTCTAGGTTCAAGCGTTCGTTTCCAGTAACACTTTGAAATTTTAGGTTTCACTCTGTTTTCTGCTATATAGATAGATGTCTTTGAAACACTAAATCAAACACGGTCTGTGCTAGCTCCGTGAAACTTGACAAAATCAAGTAGTTCCAAGTTCTATCTCTATGGTTTGTTTCCTCTTGAAGTACCCCATGCAGAGACTGGCGAAGAACACTTTCGTTTGAAAGGGGTTGCCAAGCTTCCAAAAAACTACTCGTTTGCTGAAATCTCAGCAAACATTTTTTCACCAAATCTTGATGATACTTGGTGTTAATGATCAGTTCACTAAGCCCACTTGGCTGCCCAATTTTCACTCTTCTAGGTTCAAGCGTTCGTTTCCAGTAACACTTTGAATTTTTAGGTTTCACTCTGTTTTCTGCTATATAGATAGACTTGTTGAAACTCTAAATCAAACACTGTTTGTGCTAGCTCCTTGAAACTTGACCAAATGAAGTAGTTCTAAGTTCTATCTCTATGGTTTGTTTCCTCTTGAAGTACCCCATGCAGAGACTGGCGAAAAACACTTTCGTTTTAAAGGGGTTGAGAAGCTTCCAAAAAACTACTAGTTTGCTGAAATCTCAGCAAACATTTTTTCACCAAAACTTGATGATACTTGGTGGTAATGATCAGTTCACTAAGCCCACTTGGCTGCCCAATTTTTACTCTTCTAGGTTCAAGCGTTCGTTTCCAGTAACACGTTGAAATATTAGGTTTCACTCTGTTTTCTGCTATATAGATAGATGTCTTTGAAACTCTAAATCAAACACGGTTTGTGCTAGCTCCTTGAAACTTGACCAAATGAAGTAGTTCTAAGTTCTATCTCTATGGTTTGTTTCCTCTTGAAGTACCCCATGCAGAGACTGGGGAAAAACACTTTGGTTTGAAAGGGGTTGCCAAGCTTCCAAAAAACTCGTGTGCTGAAATCTCAGCAAACATTTTTTCACCAAATCTTGATGATACTTGGTGGTAATGATCAGTTCACTAAGCCCACTTGGCTGCCCAATTTTCACTCTTGTAAGTTCAAGCGTTCGTTTCCAGTAACACTTTGAATTTTTAGGTTTCACTCTGTTTTCTGCTATATAGATAGATGTGTTTGAAACTCTAAATCAAACACAGTTTGTGCTAGCTCCTTGAAACTTGACAAAATGAAGTAGTTCTAAGTTCTATCTCTATGCTTTGTTTCCTCTTGAAGTACCCCATGCAGAAACTGGCGAAAAACACTTTCGTTTTAAAGGGGTTGCCATGCTTCCACAAAACTACTAGTTTGCTGAAATCTCAGCAAACATTTTTTCACCAAATCTTGATGATACTTGGTGGTAATGATCAGTTCACTAATCCCACTTGGCTGCCCAAATTTTATTCTTCTAGGTTGAAGCTTTCGTTGCCAGTGACTGTTTGAATTTTTAGGTTTCACTCTGTTTTCTCCAACATAGATAGCTGTGTTTGGAATTCTAAATCAAACACGGTTTGTGCTAGCTCCTTGAAACTTGACCAAATGAAGTAGTTCTAAGTTCTATCTCTATGGTTTGTTTCCTCTTGAAGTACCCCATGCAGAGACTGGCGAAAAACACTTTCGTTTTAAAGGGGTTGCCAAGCTTCCAAAAAACTACTAGTTTGCTGAAATCTCAGCAAACATTTTTTCACCAAATCTTGATGATACTTGGTGGTAATGATCAGTTCACTAATCCCACTTGGCTGCCCAACTTTCACTCTTCTAGGTTCAAGCGTTCGTTTCCAGTAACAGTTTGAATTTTGAGGTTTCACTCTGTTTTCTGCTATATAGATAGATGTGTTTGAAACTCTAAATCAAACACGGTTTGTGCTAGCTCATTGAAACTTGACAAAATGAAGTAGTTCTGAGTTCTATCTCTATGGTTTGTTTCCTCTTGAAGTACCCCATGCAGAGACTGGCGAAGAACACTTTCGTTTGAAAGGTGTTGCCAAGCTTCCAAAAAACTACTAGTTTGCTGAAATCTCAGCAAACATTTTTTCACCAAATCTTGATGATACTTGGTGGTAATGATCAGTTCACTAAGCCCACTTGGCTGCCCAATTTTCACTCTTCTAGGTTCAAGCGTTCGTTTCCAGTAACACTTTGTATTTTTAGGTTTCACTCTGTTTTCTGCTATATAGATAGATGTGTTGAAACTCTAAATCAAACACGGTTTGTGCTAGCTCCTTGAAACTTGACCAAATGAAGTAGTTCTATGTTCTATCTCTATGGTTTGTTTCCTCTTGAAGTACCCCATGCAGAGACTGGCGAAAAACACTTTCGTTTTAAAGGGGTTGCCAAGCTTAAAAAAAACTACTAGTTTGCTGAAATCTCAGCAAACATTTTTTCACCAAAACTTGATGATACTTGGTGGTAATGATCAGTTCACTAAGCCCACTTGGCTGCCCAATTTTTACTCTTCTAGGTTCAAGCGTTCGTTTCCAGTAACACTTTGAAATTTTAGGTTTCACTCTGTTTTCTGCTATATAGATAGATGTCTTTGAAACTCTAAATCAAACACGGTTTGTGCTAGCTCCGTGAAACTTGACAAAATCAAGTAGTTCTAAGTTCTATCTCTATGGTTTGTTTCCTCTTGAAGTACCCCATGCAGAGACTGGCGAAGAACACTTTCGTTTGAAAGGGGTTGCCAAGCTTCCAAAAAACTACTCGTTTGCTGAAATCTCAGCAAACATTTTTTCACCAAATCTTGATGATACTTGGTGTTAATGATCAGTTCACTAAGCCCACTTGGCTGCCCAATTTTCACTCTTCTAGGTTCAAGCGTTCGTTTCCAGTAACACTTTGAATTTTTAGGTTTCACTCTGTTTTCTGCTATATAGATAGACTTGTTGAAACTCCAAATCAAGCACTGTTTGTGCTAGCTCCTTGAAACTTGACCAAATGAAGTAGTTCTAAGTTCTATCTCTATGGTTTGTTTCCTCTTGAAGTACCCCATGCAGAGACTGGCGAAAAACACTTTCGTTTTAAAGGGGTTGCCAAGCTTCCAAAAAACTACTAGTTTGCTGAAATCTCAGCAAACATTATTTCACCAAAACTTGATGATACTTGGTGGTAATGATCAGTTCACTAAGCCCACTTGGCTGCCCAATTTTTAATCTTCTAGGTTCAAGCGTTCGTTTCCAGTAACACGTTGAAATATTAGGTTTCACTCTGTTTTCTGATATATAGATAGATGTCTTTGAAACTCTAAATCAAACACGGTTTGTGCTAGCTCCTTGAAATTTGACCAAATGAAGTATTTCTAAGTTCTAACTCTATGGTTTGTTTCCTCTTGAAGTACCCCATGCAGAGACTGACGAAAAACACTTTCGTTTTAAAGGGGTTGCCAAGCTTAAAAAAAACTACTAGTTTGCTGAAATCTCAGCAAACATTTTTTCACCAAAACTTGATGATACTTGGTGGTAATGATCAGTTCACTAAGCCCACTTGGCTGCCCAATTTTTACTCTTCTAGGTTCAAGCGTTCGTTTCCAGTAACACTTTGAAATTTTAGGTTTCACTCTGTTTTCTCCAACATAGATAGCTGTGTTTGGAATTCTAAATCAAACACGGTTTGTGCTAGCTCCTTGAAACTTGACCAAATGAAGTAGTTCTAAGTTCTATCTCTATGGTTTGTTTCCTCTTGAAGTACCCCATGCAGAGACTGGCGAAAAACACTTTCGTTTTAAAGGGGTTGCCAAGCTTCCAAAAAAACTACTAGTTTGCTGAAATCTCAGCAAACATTTTTTCACCAAATCTTGATGATACTTGGTGGTAATGATCAGTTCACTAATCCCACTTGGCTGCCCAACTTTCACTCTTCTAGGTTCAAGCGTTCGTTTCCAGTAACAGTTTGAATTTTGAGGTTTCACTCTGTTTTCTGCTATATAGATAGATGTGTTTGAAACTCTAAATCAAACACGGTTTGTGCTAGCTCATTGAAACTTGACAAAATGAAGTAGTTCTGAGTTCTATCTCTATGGTTTGTTTCCTCTTGAAGTACCCCATGCAGAGACTGGCGAAGAACACTTTCGTTTGAAAGGTGTTGCCAAGCTTCCAAAAAACTACTAGTTTGCTGAAATCTCAGCAAACATTTTTTCACCAAATCTTGATGATACTTGGTGGTAATGATCAGTTCACTAAGCCCACTTGGCTGCCCAATTTTCACTCTTCTAGGTTCAAGCGTTCGTTTCCAGTAACACTTTGTATTTTTAGGTTTCACTCTGTTTTCTGCTATATAGATAGATGTGTTGAAACTCTAAATCAAACACGGTTTGTGCTAGCTCCTTGAAACTTGACCAAATGAAGTAGTTCTATGTTCTATCTCTATGGTTTGTTTCCTCTTGAAGTACCCCATGCAGAGACTGGCGAAAAACACTTTCGTTTTAAAGGGGTTGCCAAGCTTAAAAAAAACTACTAGTTTGCTGAAATCTCAGCAAACATTTTTTCACCAAAACTTGATGATACTTGGTGGTAATGATCAGTTCACTAAGCCCACTTGGCTGCCCAATTTTTACTCTTCTAGGTTCAAGCGTTCGTTTCCAGTAACACTTTGAAATTTTAGGTTTCACTCTGTTTTCTGCTATATAGATAGATGTCTTTGAAACTCTAAATCAAACACGGTTTGTGCTAGCTCCGTGAAACTTGACAAAATCAAGTAGTTCTAAGTTCTATCTCTATGGTTTGTTTCCTCTTGAAGTACCCCATGCAGAGACTGGCGAAGAACACTTTCGTTTGAAAGGGGTTGCCAAGCTTCCAAAAAACTACTCGTTTGCTGAAATCTCAGCAAACATTTTTTCACCAAATCTTGATGATACTTGGTGTTAATGATCAGTTCACTAAGCCCACTTGGCTGCCCAATTTTCACTCTTCTAGGTTCAAGCGTTCGTTTCCAGTAACACTTTGAATTTTTAGGTTTCACTCTGTTTTCTGCTATATAGATAGATTTGTTGAAACTCCAAATCAAGCACTGTTTGTGCTAGCTCCTTGAAACTTGACCAAATGAAGTAGTTCTAAGTTCTATCTCTATGGTTTGTTTCCTCTTGAAGTACCCCATGCAGAGACTGGCGAAAAACACTTTCGTTTTAAAGGGGTTGCCAAGCTTCCAAAAAACTACTAGTTTGCTGAAATCTCAGCAAACATTATTTCACCAAAACTTGATGATACTTGGTGGTAATGATCAGTTCACTAAGCCCACTTGGCTGCCCAATTTTTAATCTTCTAGGTTCAAGCGTTCGTTTCCAGTAACACGTTGAAATATTAGGTTTCACTCTGTTTTCTGCTATATAGATAGATGTCTTTGAAACTCTAAATCAAACACGGTTTGTGCTAGCTCCTTGAAATTTGACCAAATGAAGTATTTCTAAGTTCTAACTCTATGGTTTGTTTCCTCTTGAAGTACCCCATGCAGAGACTGGCGAAAAACACTTTCGTTTGAAAGGGGTTGCCAAGCTTCCCAAAAACTACTAGTTTGCTGAAATCTCAGCAAACATTTTTTCACCAAATCTTGATGATACTTGGTGGTAATGATCAGTTCACTAAGCCCACTTGGCTGCCCAATTTTCACTCTTGTAAGTTCAAGCGTTCGTTTCCAGTAACACTTTGAATTTTTAGGTTTCACTCTGTTTTCTGCTATATAGATAGATGTGTTTGAAACTCTAAATCAAACACGGTTTGTGCTAGCTCCTTGAAACTTGACAAAATGAAGTAGTTCTAAGTTCTATCTCTATGCTTCGTTTCCTCTTGAAGTACCCCATGCAGAAACTGGCGAAAAACACTTTCGTTTTAAAGGGGTTGCCATGCTTCCAAAAAACTACTAGTTTGCTGAAATCTCAGCAAACATTTTTTCACCAAATCTTGATGATACTTGGTGGTAATGATCAGTTCACTAAGCCCACTTGGCTGCCCAATTTTCACTCTTGTAGGTTCAAGCGTTCGTTTCCAGTAACACTTTGAATTTTTAGGTTTCACTCTGTTTTTTGCTATATAGATAGATGTGTTTGAAACTCTAAATCAAACACGGTTTGTGCTAGCTCCTTGAAACTTGACCAAATGAAGTAGTTCTAAGTTCTATCTCTATGGTTTTTTTCCTCTTGAAGTACCCCATGCAGAGACTGGCGAAAAACACTTTCGTTTTAAAGGGGTTGCCAAGCTTCCAAAAAACTACTCGTTTGCTGAAATCTCAGCAAACATTTTTTCACCAAATCTTGATGATACTTGGTGGTAATGATCAGTTCACTAATCCCACTTGGCTGCCCAAATTTTATTCTTCTAGGTTGAAGCTTTCGTTGCCAGTGATTGTTTGAATTTTTAGGTTTCACTCTGTTTTCTCCAACATAGATAGCTGTGTTTGGAATTCTAAATCAAACACGGTTTGTGCTAGCTCCTTGAAACTTGACCAAATGAAGTAGTTCTAAGTTCTATCTCTATGGTTTGTTTCCTCTTGAAGTACCCCATGCAGAGACTGGCGAAAAACACTTTCGTTTGAAAGGGGTTGCCAAGCTTCCAAAAAACTACTAGTTTGCTGAAATCTCAGCAAACATTTTTTCACCAAATCTTGATGATACTTGGTGGTAATGATCAGTTCACTAATCCCACTTGGCTGCCCAACTTTCACTCTTCTAGGTTCAAGCGTTCGTTTCCAGTAACAGTTTGAATTTTTAGGTTTCACTCTGTTTTCTGCTATATAGATAGATGTGTTTGAAACTCTAAATCAAACACGGTTTGTGCTAGCTCCGTGAAACTTGACAAAATGAAGTAGTTCTAAGTTCTATCTCTATGGTTTGTTTCCTCTTGAAGTACCCCATGCAGAGACTGGCGAAGAACACTTTCGTTTGAAAGGTGTTGCCAAGCTTCCAAAAAACTACTAGTTTGCTGAAATCTCAGCAAACATTTTTTCACCAAATCTTGATGTACTTGGTGGTAATGATCAGTTCACTAAGCCCACTTGGCTGCCCAATTTTCACTCTTCTAGGTTCAACCGTTCGTTTCCAGTAACACTTTGTATTTTTAGGTTTCACTCTGTTTTCTGCTATATAGATAGATGTGTTGAAACTCTAAATCAAACACGGTTTGTGCTAGCTCCTTGAAACTTGACCAAATGAAGTAGTTCTATGTTCTATCTCTATGGTTTGTTTCCTCTTGAAGTACCCCATGCAGAGACTGGCGAAAAACACTTTCGTTTTAAAGGGGTTGCCAAGTTTCCAAAAAACTACTAGTTTGCTGAAATCTCAGCAAACATTTTTTCACCAAAACTTGATGATACTTGGTGGTAATGATCAGTTCACTAAGCCCACTTGGCTGCCCAATTTTTACTCTTCTAGGTTCAAGCGTTCATTTCCAGTAACACGTTGAAATATTAGGTTTCACTCTGTTTTCTGCTATATAGATAGATGTCTTTGAAACTCTAAATCAAACACGGTTTGTGCTAGCTCCTTGACACTTGACCAAATGAAGTAGTTCTAAGTTCTATCTCTATGGTTTGTTTCCTCTTGAAGTACCCCATGCAGAGACTGGCGAAAAACACTTTCGTTTGAAAGGGGTTGCCAAGCTTCCAAAAAACTACTAGTTTGCTGAAATCTCAGCAAACATTTTTTCACCAAATCTTGATGATACTTGGTGGTAATGATCAGTTCACTAATCCCACTTGGCTGCCCAACGTTCACTCTTCTAGGTTCAAGCGTTCGTTTCCAGTAACAGTTTGAATTTTTAGGTTTCACTCTGTTTTCTGCTATATAGAAAGATGTGTTTGAAGCTCTAAATCAAACACGGTTTGTACTAGCTCCGTGAAACTTGACAAAATGAAGTAGTTCTAAGTTCTATCTCTATGGTTTGTTTCCTCTTGAAGTACCCCATGCAGAGAATGGCGAACAACACTTTCGTTTGAAAGGGGTTGCCAAGCTTCCAAAAAACTACTCGTTTGCTGAAATCTCAGCAAACATTTTTTCATCAAAACCTGATGATACTTGGTGGTAATGATCAGTTCACTAAGCCCACTTGGCTGCCCAACTTTCACTCTTCTAGGTTCAAGCGTTCGTTTCCAGTAACAGTTTCAATTTTTAGGTTTCACTCTGTTTTCTGCTATATAGATAGATGTGTTTGAAACTCTAAATCAAACACGGTTTGTGCTAGCTCCGTGAAACTTGACAAAATGAAGTAGTTCTAAGTTCTATATCTATGGTTTGTTTCCTCTTGAAGTACCCCATGCAGAGTCTGGCGAAGAACACTTTCGTTTGAAAGGGGTTGCCAAGCTTCCAAAAAACTACTCGTTTGCTGAAAGCTCAGCAAACATTTTTTCACCAAATCTTGATGATACTTGGTGGTAATGATCAGTTCACTAAGCCCACTTGGCTGCCCAATTTTCACTCTTCTAGGTTCAAGCGTTCGTTTCCAGTAACACTTTGAATTTTTAGGTTTCACTCTGTTTTCTGCTATACAGATAGATATGTTTGAAACTCTAAATCAAACACGGTTTGTGCTAGCTCCTAGAAACTTGACAAAAAGAAGTAGTTGTTAGTTCTATCTCTATGGTTTTTTTCCTCTTGAAGTACCCCATGCAGAGACTGGCGAAAAACACTTTCGTTTGAAAGGGGTTGCCAAGCTTCCAAAAAACTACTTGTTTGCTGAAATCTCTGCAAACATTTTTTCACCAAAACTTGATGATACTTGGTGGTAATGATCAGTTCACTAATCCCACTTGGCTGCCCAAATTTTATTCTTCTAGGTTGAAGCTTTCGTTTCCAGTGACTGTTTGAATTTTTAGGTTTCACTCTGTTTTCTCCAACATAGATAGCTGTGTTTGGAATTCTAAATCAAACACGGTTTGTGCTAGCTCCTTGAAACTTGACCAAATGAAGTAGTTCTAAGTTCTATCCTTATGGTTTGTTTCCTCTTGAAGTACCCCATGCAGAGACGGGCGAAAAGCACTTTCGTTTGAAAGGGGTTGCCAAGC
This sequence comes from Callospermophilus lateralis, assembly GCF_048772815.1. Taxonomy (NCBI): domain Eukaryota; kingdom Metazoa; phylum Chordata; class Mammalia; order Rodentia; family Sciuridae; genus Callospermophilus; species Callospermophilus lateralis. The sequence continues at coordinate 28,585 of NW_027517616.1, forward strand.
TTCCAAAAAACTACTCGTTTGCTGAAATCTCAGCAAACATTTTTTCACCAAATCTTGATGATACTTGGTGGTAATGATCAGTTCACTAAGCCCACTTGGCTGCCCAATTTTCACTCTTCTAGGTTCAAGCGTTCGTTTCCAGTAACACTTTGAATTTTTAGGTTTCACTCTGTTTTCTGATATATAGATAGATGTTTTGAAACTCTAAATCAAACACGGTTTGTGCTAGCTCCTTGAAACTTGACCAAATGAAGTAGTTCTAAGTTCTATCTCTATGGTTTGTTTCCTCTTGAAGTACCCCATGCAGAGACTGGCGAAAAACACTTTCATTTGAAAGGGGTTGCCAAGCTTCCAAAAAACTACTAGTTTGCTGAAATCTCAGCAAACATTTTTTCACCAAAACTTGATGATACTTGCTGGTAATGATCAGTTCACTAAGCCCACTTGGCTGCCCAATTTTTACTCTTCTAGGTTCAAGTGTTCGTTTCCAGTAACACTTTGAAATTTTAGGTTTCACTCTGTTTTCTGCTATAAAGATAGATGTCTTTGAAACTCTAAATCAAACACGGTTTGTGCTAGCTGCTTGAAACTTGACAAAATAATGTAGTTCTAAGTTCTATCTCTATGGTTTTTTTCCTCTTGAAGTACCTCATGCAGTGACTGGCGAAAAACACTTTCGTTTGAAAGGGGTTGCCAAGCTTCCAAAAAACTACTAGTTTGCTGAAATCTCAGCAAACATTTTTTCACCAAATCTTGATGATACTTGGTGGTAATGATCAGTTCACTAAGCCCACTTGGCTGCCCAATTTTCACTCTTCTAGGTTCAAGCGTTCGTTTCCAGTAACACTTTGAAGTTTTAGGATTCACTCTGTTTTCTGCTATATAGATACATGTGTTTGAAACTCTAAATCAAACACGGTTTCTGCTAGCTCCGTGAAACTTGACAAAATGAAGTAGTTCTAAGTTCTATCTCTATGGTTTGTTTCCTCTTGAAGTACCCCATGCAGAGACTGGCGAAGAACACTTTAGTTTGAAAGGGGTTGCCAAGCTTCCAAAAAACTACTAGTTTGCTGAAATCTCAGCAAACATTTTTTCACCAAAACTTGATGATACTTGGTGGTAATGATCAGTTCACTAAGCCCACTTGGCTGCCCAATTTTTACTCTTCTAGGTTCAAGCGTTCGTTTCCAGTAACACTTTGAAATTTTAGGTTTCACTCTGTTTTCTGTTATATAGATAGATGTCTTTGAAACTCTAAATCAAACACGGTTTGTGCTAGCTCCATGAAACTTGACAAAATGAAGTAGTTGTTAGTTCTATCTCTATGGTTTTTTTCCTCTTGAAGTACCCCATGCAGAGACTGGCGAAAAACACTTTCGTTTAAAAGGGATTTCCAAACTTCTAAAAAACTACTAGTTTGCTGAAATCTCAGCAAATATTTTTTCACCAAATCTTGGTGATACTTGGTGGTAATGATCAGTTCACTAATCCCACTTGGCTGTCCAAATTTTATTCTTCTAGGTTTAATCTTTCGTTTCCAGTGACTGTTTGAATTTTTAGGTTTCACTCTGTTTTCTCCAACATAGATAGCTGTGTTTGGAATTCTAAATCAAACACGGTTTGTGCTAGCTCCTTGAAACTTGACCAAATGAAGTAGTTCTAAGTTCTATCTCTATGGTTTGTTTCCTCTTGAAGTACCCCATGCAGAGACTGGCGAAAAACACTTTCGTTTGAAAGGGGTTGCCAAGCTTCCAAAAAACTACTCGTTTGCTGAAATCTCAGCAAACATTTTTTCACCAAATCTTGATGATACTTGGTGGTAATGATCAGTTCACTAAGCCCACTTGGCTGCCCAATTTTTACTCTTCTAGGTTCAAGCGTTCGTTTCCAGTAACAGTTTGAATTTTTAGGTTTCACTCTGTTTTCTGCTATATAGATAGATGTGTTTGAAACTCTAAATCAAACACGGTTTGTGCTACCTCCGTGAAACTTGACCAAATGAAGTAGTTCTAAGTTCTATCTCTATGGTTTGTTTCCTCTTGAAGTACCCCATGCAGAGACTGGCGATGAACACTTTCGTTTGAAAGGGGTTGCCAAGCTTCCAAAAAACTACTCGTTTGCTGAAATCTCAGCAAACATTTTTTCACCAAATCTTGATGATACTTGGTGGTAATGATCAGTTCACTAATCCCACTTGGCTGCCCAAATTTTATTCTTCTAGGTTGAAGCTTTCGTTTCCAGTGACTGTTTGAATTTTTAGGTTTCACTCTGTTTTCTCCAACATAGATAGCTGTGTTTGGAATTCTAAATCAAACACGGTTTGTGCTAGCTCCTTGAAACTTGACCAAATGAAGTAGTTCTAAGTTCTATCTCTATGGTTTGTTTCCTCTTGAAGTACCCCATGCAGAGACTGGCGAAAAAAACTTTCGTTTGAAAGGGGTTGCCAAGCTTCCAAAAAACTACTAGTTTGCTGAAATCTCAGCAAACATTTTTTCACCAAATCTTGATGATACTTGGTGGTAATGATCAGTTCACTAAGCCCACTTGGCTGCCCAATTTTCACTCTTCTAGGTTCAAGCGTTCGTTTCCAGTAACACTTTGAATTTTTAGGTTTCACTCTGTTTTCTGCTATATAGATAGATGTGTTTGAAACTCTAAATCAAACACGGTTTGTGCTAGCTCCGTGAAACTTGACAAAATGAAGTAGTTCTAAGTTCTATCTCTATGGTTTGTTTCCTCTTGAAGTACCAAATGCAGAGACTGGCGAAGAACACTTTCGTTTGAAAGGGGTTGCCAAGCTTCCAAAATACTACTAGTTTGCTGAAATCTCAGCAACCATTTTTTCACCAAATCTTGATGATACTTGGTGGTAATGATCAGTTCACTAAGTCCACTTGGCTGCCCAATTTTCACTCTTATAGGTTCAAGCGTTCGTTTCCAGTAACACTTTGAATTTTTAGGTTTCACTCTGTTTTCTGCTATATAGATAGATGTGTTTGAAACTCTAAATCAAACACGGTTTGTGCTAGCTCTTTGAAACTTGACAAAATGAAGTAGTTCTACGTTCTATCTCTATGGTTTGTTTCCTCTTGAAGTACCCCATGCAGAGACTGGCGAAAAACACTTCTGTTTGAAAGGGGTTGCCAAGCTTCCAAAAAAATACTAGTTTGCTGAAATCTCAGCAAACAATTTTTCATCAAATCTTGATGATACTTGGTGGTAATGATCAGTTCACTAATCCCACTTGGCTGCCCAAATTTTGTTCTTCTAGGTTGAAGCTTTCGTTTCCATTGACTGTTTGAATTTTTAGGTTTCACTCTGTTTTCTCCAACATAGATAGCTGTGTTTGGAATTCTAAATCAAACACGGTTTGTGCTAGCTCCTTGAAACTTGACAAAATGAAGTAGTTCTAAGTTCTATCTCTATGGTTTGTTTCCTCTTGAAGTACCCCATGCAGAAACTGGCGAAGAACACTTTCGTTTGAAAGGGGTTGCCAAGCTTCCAAAAAACTACTAGTTTGCTGAAATCTCAGCAAACATTTTTTCACCAAATCTTGATGATACTTGGTGGTAATGATCAGTTCACTAAGCCCACTTGGCTGCCCAATTTTCACTCTTCTAGGTTCAAGCGTTCGTTTCCAGTAACACTTTGAATTTTTAGGTTTCACTCTGTTTTCTGCTATATAGATAGATGTGTTGAAACTCTAAATCAAACACGGTTTGTGCTAGCTCCTTGAAACTTGACCAAATGAAGTAGTTCTAAGTTCTATCTCTATGGTTTGTTTCCTCTTGAAGTACCCCATGCAGAGACTGGCGAAAAACACTTTCGTTTGAAAGGGGTTGCCAAGCTTCCAAAAAACTACTCGTTTGCTGAAATCTCAGCAAACATTTTTTCACCAAATCTTGATGATACTTGGTGGTAATGATCAGTTCACTAAGCCCACTTGGCTGCCCAATTTTCACTCTTCTAGGTTCAAGCGTTCGTTTCCAGTAACACTTTGAATTTTTAGGTTTCACTCTGTTTTCTGCTATATAGATCGATGTGTTTGAAACTCTAAATCAAACACGGTTTGTGCTAGCTCCTTGAAACTTGACAAAATGAAGTAGTTCTAAGTTCTTTCTCTATGGTTTGTTTCCTCTTGAAGTACCAAATGCAGAGACTGGCGAAGAACACTTTCGTTTGAAAGGGGTTGCCAAGCTTCCAAAAAACTACTAGTTTGCTGAAATCTCAGCAAACATTTTTTCACCAAATCTTGATGATACTTGGTGGTAATGATCAGTTCACTAAGCCCAATTGGCTGCCCAATTTTCACTCTTCTAGGTTCAAGCGTTCGTTTCCAGTAACACTTTGAAATTTTAGGTTTCACTCTTTTTTCTGTTATATAAATAGATGTCATTGAAACTCTAAATCAAACACGGTTTGTGCTAGCTCCATGAAACTTGACAAAATGAAGTAGTTGTTAGTTCTATCTCTATGGTTTTTTTCCTCTTGAAGTACCCCATGCAGAGACTGGCGAAAAACACTTTCGTTTAAAAGGGATTTCCAAGCTTCCAAAAAACTACTAGTTTGCTGAAATCTCAGCAAATATTTTTTCACCAAATCTTGATGATACTTGGTGGTAATGATCAGTTCACTAATCCCACTTGGCTGTCCAAATTTTATTCTTCTAGGTTGAAGCTTTCGTTTCCAGTGACTGTTTGAATTTTTAGGTTTCACTCTGTTTTCTCCAACATAGATAGCTGTGTTTGGAATTCTAAATCAAACACGGTTTGTGCTAGCTCCTTGAAACTTGACCAAATGAAGTAGTTCTAAGTTCTATCTCTATGGTTTGTTTCCTCTTGAAGTACCCCATGCAGAGACTGGCGAAAAACACTTTCGTTTTAAAGGGGTTGCCAAGCTTCCAAAAAACTACTCGTTTGCTGAAATCTCAGCAAACATTTTTTCACCAAATCTTGATGATACTTGGTGGTAATGATCAGTTCACTAAGCCCACTTGGCTGCCCAATTTTTACTCTTCTAGGTTCAATCTTTCGTTTCCAGTAACAGTTTGAATTTTTAGGTTTCACTCTGTTTTCTGCTATATAGATAGATGTGTTTGAAACTCTAAATCAAACACGGTTTGTGCTACCTCCGTGAAACTTGACCAAATGAAGTTGTTCTAAGTTCTATCTCTAAGTTTGTTTCCTCTTGAAGTACCCCATGCAGAGACTGGCGAAGAACACTTTCGTTTGAAAGGGGTTGCCAAGCTTCCAAAAAACTACTCGTTTGCTGAAATCTCAGCAAACATTTTTTCACCAAATCTTGATGATACTTGGTGGTAATGATCAGTTCACTAAGCCCACTTGGCTGCCCAAATTTTATTCTTCTAGGTTGAAGCTTTCGTTTCCAGTGACTGTTTGAATTTTTAGGTTTCACTCTGTTTTCTGCTATATAGATAGATGTGTTTGAAACTCTAAATCAAACACGGTTTGTGCTAGCTCCGTGAAACTTGACAAAATGAAGTAGTTCTAAGTTCTATCTCTATGGTTTGTTTCCTCTTGAAGTACCAAATGCAGAGACTGGCGAAGAACTCTTTCGTTTGAAACGGTTGCCAAGCTTCCAAAATACTACTAGTTAGCTGAAATCTCAGCAACCATTTTTTCACCAAATCTTGATGATACTTGGTGGTAATGATCAGTTCACTAAGTCCACTTGGCTGCCCAATTTTCACTCTTATAGGTTCAAGCGTTCGTTTCCAGTAACACTTTGAATTTTTAGGTTTCACTCTGTTTTCTGCTATATAGATAGATGTGTTTGAAACTCTAAATCAAACACGGTTTGTGCTAGCTCTTTGAAACTTGACAAAATGAAGTAGTTCTACGTTCTATCTCTATGGTTTGTTTCCTCTTGAAGTACCCCATGCAGAGACTGGCGAAAAACACTTCTGTTTGAAAGGGGTTGCCAAGCTTCCAAAAAAATACTAGTTTGCTGAAATCTCAGCAAACAATTTTTCATCAAATCTTGATGATACTTGGTGGTAATGATCAGTTCACTAATCCCACTTGGCTGCCCAAATTTTGTTCTTCTAGGTTGAAGCTTTCGTTTCCATTGACTGTTTGAATTTTTAGGTTTCACTCTGTTTTCTCCAACATAGATAGCTGTGTTTGGAATTCTAAATCAAACACGGTTTGTGCTAGCTCCTTGAAACTTGACAAAATGAAGTAGTTCTAAGTTCTATCTCTATGGTTTGTTTCCTCTTGAAGTACCCCATGCAGAAACTGGCGAAGAACACTTTCGTTTGAAAGGGGTTGCCAAGCTTCCAAAAAACTACTAGTTTGCTGAAATCTCAGCAACCATTTTTTCACCAAATCTTGATGATACTTGGTGGTAATGATCAGTTCACTAAGCCCACTTGGCTGCCCAATTTTCACTCTTCTAGGTTCAAGCGTTCGTTTCCAGTAACACTTTGAATTTTTAGGTTTCACTCTGTTTTCTGCTATATAGATAGATGTGTTGAAACTCTAAATCAAACACGGTTTGTGCTAGCTCCTTGAAACTTGACCAAATGAAGTAGTTCTAAGTTCTATCTCTATGGTTTGTTTCCTCTTGAAGTACCCCATGCAGAGACTGGCGAAAAACACTTTCGTTTGAAAGGGGTTGCCAAGCTTCCAAAAAACTACTCGTTTGCTGAAATCTCAGCAAACATTTTTTCACCAAATCTTGATGATACTTGGTGGTAATGATCAGTTCACTAAGCCCACTTGGCTGCCCAATTTTCACTCTTCTAGGTTCAAGCGTTCGTTTCCAGTAACACTTTGAATTTTTAGGTTTCACTCTGTTTTCTGCTATATAGATCGATGTGTTTGAAACTCTAAATCAAACACGGTTTGTGCTAGCTCCTTGAAACTTGACAAAATGAAGTAGTTCTAAGTTCTTTCTCTATGGTTTGTTTCCTCTTGAAGTACCAAATGCAGAGACTGGCGAAGAACACTTTCGTTTGAAAGGGGTTGCCAAGCTTCCAAAAAACTACTAGTTTGCTGAAATCTCAGCAAACATTTTTTCACCAAATCTTGATGATACTTGGTGGTAATGATCAGTTCACTAAGCCCAATTGGCTCCCAATTTTCACTCTTCTAGGTTCAAGCGTTCGTTTCCAGTAACACTTTGAAATTTTAGGTTTCACTCTTTTTTCTGTTATATAAATAGATGTCATTGAAACTCTAAATCAAACACGGTTTGTGCTAGCTCCATGAAACTTGACAAAATGAAGTAGTTGTTAGTTCTATCTCTATGGTTTTTTTCCTCTTGAAGTACCCCATGTAGAGACTGGCGAAAAACACTTTCGTTTAAAAGGGATTTCCAAGCTTCCAAAAAACTACTAGTTTGCTGAAATCTCAGCAAATATTTTTTCACCAAATCTTGATGATACTTGGTGGTAATGATCAGTTCACTAATCCCACTTGGCTGTCCAAATTTTATTCTTCTAGGTTGAAGCTTTCGTTTCCAGTGACTGTTTGAATTTTTAGGTTTCACTCTGTTTTCTCCAACATAGATAGCTGTGTTTGGAATTCTAAATCAAACACGGTTTGTGCTAGCTCCTTGAAACTTGACAAAATGAAGTAGTTCTAAGTTCTATCTCTATGGTTTGTTTCCTCTTGAAGTACCCCATGCAGAGACTGGCGAAAAACACTTTCGTTTGAAAGGGGTTGCCAAGCTTCCAAAAAACTACTCGTTTGCTGAAATCTCAGCAAACATTTTTTCACCAAATCTTGATGATACTTGGTGGTAATGATCAGTTCACTAAGCCCACTTGGCTGCCCAATTTTTACTCTTCTAGGTTCAAGCTTTCGTTTCCAGTAACAGTTTGAATTTTTAGGTTTCACTCTGTTTTCTGCTATATAGATAGATGTGTTTGAAACTCTAAATCAAACACGGTTTGTGCTACCTCCGTGAAACTTGACCAAATGAAGTAGTTCTAAGTTCTATCTCTAAGTTTGTTTCCTCTTGAAGTACCCCATGCAGAGACTGGCGAAGAACACTTTCGTTTGAAAGGGGTTGCCAAGCTTCCAAAAAACTACTCGTTTGCTGAAATCTCAGCAAACATTTTTTCACCAAATCTTGATGATACTTGGTGGTATGATCAGTTCACTAAGCCCACTTGGCTGCCCAAATTTTATTCTTCTAGGTTGAAGCTTTCGTTTCCAGTGACTGTTTGAATTTTTAGGTTTCACTCTGTTTTCTCCAACATAGATAGCTGTGTTTGGAATTCTAAATCAAACACGGTTTGTGCTAGCTCCTTGAAACTTGACCAAATGAAGTAGTTCTAAGTTCTATCTCTATGGTTTGTTTCCTCTTGAAGTACCCCATGCAGAGACTGGCGAAAAACACTTTCGTTTGAAAGGGGTTGCCAAGCTTCCAAAAAACTACTAGTTTGCTGTAATCTCAGCAAACATTTTTTCACCAAATCTTGATGATACTTGGTGGTAATGATCAGTTCACTAAGCCCACTTGGCTGCAAAAATTTTCACTCTTCTAGGTTCAAGCGTTCGTTTCCAGTAACACTTTGAATTTTTAGGTTTCACTCTGTTTTCTGCTATATAGATAGATGTGTTTGAAACTCTAAATCAAACACGGTTTGTGCTAGCTCCTTGAAACTTGACAAAATGAAGTAGTTGTAAGTTCTATCTCTATGGTTTGTTTCCTCTTGAAGTACCCCATGCAGAGACTGGCGAAAAACACTTTCGTTTGAAAGGGGTTGCCAAGCTTCCAAAAAACTACTAGATTGCTGATCTCAGCAAACATTTTTTCACCAAATCTTGATGATACTTGGTGGTAATGATCAGTTCACTAATCCCACTTGGCTGCCCAACTTTCACTCTTCTAGGTTCAAGAGTTCGTTTCCAGTAACAGTTTGAATTTTTAGGTTTCACTCTGTTTTCTGCTATATAGATAGATGTGTTTGAAACTCTAAATCAAACACGGTTTGTGCTAGCTCCGTGAAACTTGACAAAATGAAGTAGTTCTAAGTTCTATCTCTATGGTTTGTTTCCTCTTGAAGTACCCCATGCAGAGACTGGCGAAGAACACTTTAGTTTGAAAGGGGTTGCCAAGCTTCCAAAAAACTACTAGTTTGCTGAAATCTCAGCAAACATTTTTTCACCAAATCTTGATGATACTTGGTGGTAATGATCAGTTCACTAAGCCCACTTGGCTGACCAAATTTTATTCATCTAGGTTGAAGCTTTCGTTTCCAGAGACTGTTTGAATTTTTAGGTTTCACTCTGTTTTCTGCTATATAGATAGATGTGTTTGAAACTCTAAATCAAACACGGTTTGTGCTAGCGCCTTGAAACTTGACAAAATGAAGTAGTTCTACGTTCTATCTCTATGGTTTGTTTCCTCTTGAAGTACCCCATGCAGAGACTGGCGAAAAACACTTCTGTTTGAAAGGGGTTGCCAAGCTTCCAAAAAAATACTAGTTTGCTGAAATCTCAGCAAACAATTTTTCATCAAATCTTGATGATACTTTATGGTAATGATCAGTTCACTAATCCCACTTGGCTGCCCCAATTTTATTCTTCTAGGTTGAAGCTTTCGTTTCCAGTAACAGTTTGAATTTTTAGGTTTCACTCTGTTTTCTCCTACATAGATAGCTGTGTTTGGAATTCTAAATCAAACACGGTTTGTGCTAGCTCCTTGAAACTTGACCAAATGAAGTAGTTCTAAGTTCTATCTCTATGGTTTGTTTCCTCTTGAAGTACCCCAGGCACAGACTGGCGAAAAACACTTTCGTTTGAAAGGGGTTGCCAAGCTTCCAAAAAACTACTTGTTTGCTGAAATCTCAGCAAACATTTTTTCACCAAATCTTGATGATACTTGGTGGTAATGATCAGTTCACTAAGCCCACTTGGCTGCAAAAATTTTCACTCTTCTAGGTTCAAGCGTTCGTTTCCAGTAACACTTTGAATTTTTAGGTTTCACTCTGTTTTCTGCTATATAGATAGATGTGTTTGAAACTCTAAATCAAACACGGTTTGTGCTAGCTCCTTGAAACTTGACAAAATGAAGTAGTTGTAAGTTCTATCTCTATGGTTTGTTTCCTCTTGAAGTACCCCATGCAGAGACTGGCGAAAAACACTTTCGTTTGAAAGGGGTTGCCAAGCTTCCAAAAAACTACTAGATTGCTGATCTCAGCAAACATTTTTTCACCAAATCTTGATGATACTTGGTGGTAATGATCAGTTCACTAATCCCACTTGGCTGCCCAACTTTCACTCTTCTAGGTTCAAGAGTTCGTTTCCAGTAACAGTTTGAATTTTTAGGTTTCACTCTGTTTTCTGCTATATAGATAGATGTGTTTGAAACTCTAAATCAAACACGGTTTGTGCTAGCTCCGTGAAACTTGACAAAATGAAGTAGTTCTAAGTTCTATCTCTATGGTTTGTTTCCTCTTGAAGTACCCCATGCAGAGACTGGCGAAGAACACTTTAGTTTGAAAGGGGTTGCCAAGCTTCCAAAAAACTACTAGTTTGCTGAAATCTCAGCAAACATTTTTTCACCAAATCTTGATGATACTTGGTGGTAATGATCAGTTCACTAAGCCCACTTGGCTGACCAAATTTTATTCATCTAGGTTGAAGCTTTCGTTTCCAGAGACTGTTTGAATTTTTAGGTTTCACTCTGTTTTCTGCTATATAGATAGATGTGTTTGAAACTCTAAATCAAACACGGTTTGTGCTAGCGCCTTGAAACTTGACAAAATGAAGTAGTTCTACGTTCTATCTCTATGGTTTGTTTCCTCTTGAAGTACCCCATGCAGAGACTGGCGAAAAACACTTCTGTTTGAAAGGGGTTGCCAAGCTTCCAAAAAAATACTAGTTTGCTGAAATCTCAGCAAACAATTTTTCATCAAATCTTGATGATACTTTATGGTAATGATCAGTTCACTAATCCCACTTGGCTGCCCCAATTTTATTCTTCTAGGTTGAAGCTTTCGTTTCCAGTAACAGTTTGAATTTTTAGGTTTCACTCTGTTTTCTCCTACATAGATAGCTGTGTTTGGAATTCTAAATCAAACACGGTTTGTGCTAGCTCCTTGAAACTTGACCAAATGAAGTAGTTCTAAGTTCTATCTCTATGGTTTGTTTCCTCTTGAAGTACCCCAGGCACAGACTGGCGAAAAACACTTTCGTTTGAAAGGGGTTGCCAAGCTTCCAAAAAACTACTTGTTTGCTGAAATCTCAGCAAACATTTTTTCACCAAATCTTGATGATACTTGGTGTTAATGATCAGTTCACTAAGCCCACTTGGCTGCCCTATTTTAACTCTTCTAGGTTCAAGCGTTCGTTTCCAGTAACACTTTGAATTTTTAGGTTTCACTCTGTTTTCTGCTATATACATAGATGACTTTGAAACTCTAAATCAAACAGGGTTTGTGCTACCTCCTTGAAACTTGACAAAATGAAGTAGTTGTAAGTTCTATCTCTATGGTTTGTTTCCTCTTGAAGTACCCCATGCAGAGACTGGCGAAAAAAACTTTCGTTTGAAATGGGTTGCCAAGCTTCCAAAAAACTACTAGTTTGCTGAAATCTCAGCAAAAATTTTTTCACCAAATCCTGATGATACTTGGTGGTAATGATCAGTTCACTAATCCCACTTGGCTGCCCAATTTTTATTCTTCTAGGTTGAAGCATTCGTTTCCAGTAACAGTTTGACATTTTAGGTTTCACTCTGTTTTCTCCTACATAGATAGCTGTGTTTGGAATTCTAAAATCAAACACTGTTTGTGCTAGCTCCTTGAAACTTGACCAAATGAAGTAGTTCTAAGTTCTATCTCTATGGTTTGTTTCCTCTTGAAGTACCCCATGCAGAGACTGGCGAAAAACACTTTCGTTTGAAAGGGGTTGCCAAGCTTCCAAAAAACTACTCGTTTGCTGAAATCTCAGCAAATATTTTTTCACCAAATCTTGATGATACTAGGTGGTAATGATCAGTGCACTAAGCCCACTTGGCTGCCCAATTTTCACTCTTCTAGGTTCAAGCGTTCGTTTCCAGTAACACTTTGAAATTTTAGGTTTCACTCTGTTTTCTGCTATATAGATAGATGTCTTTGAAACTCTAAATCAAACAGGGTTTGTGCTACCTCCTTGAAACTTTACAAAATGAAGTAGTTGTAAGTTCTATCTCTATGGTTTGTTTCCTCTTGAAGTACCCCATGCAGAGACTGGCGAAAAACACTTTCGTTTGAAAGGGGTTGCCAAGCTTCCAAAAAACTACTAGTTTGCTGAAATCTCATCAAACATTTTTTCACCAAATCTTGATGATACTAGGTGGTAATGATCAGTGCACTAAGCCCACTTGGCTGCCCAATTTCACTCTTCTAGGTTCAAGCGTTCGTTTCCAGTAACAGTTTGAATTTTTAGGTTTCACTCTGTTTTCTGCTATATAGATAGATGTGTTTGAAACTCTAAATCAAACACGGTTTGTGCTACCTCCGTGAAACTTGACCAAATGAAGTAGTTCTAAGTTCTATCTCTATGGTTTGTTTTCCTCTTGAAGTACCCCATGCAGAGACTGGCGAAGAACACTTTCGTTTGAAAGGGGTTGCCAAGCTTCCAAAAAACTACTAGTTTGCTGAAATCTCAGCAAACATTTTTTCACCAAATCTTGATGATACTTGGTGGTAATGATCAGTTCACTAAGCCCACTTGGCTGCCCAAATTTATTTCTTCCAGGATGAATCTTTCGTTTCCAGTAACAGTTTGAATTTTTAGGTTTCTCTCTGTTTTCTCCTACATAGATAGCTGTGTTTGGAATTCTAAATCAAACACGGTTTGTGCTAGCTCCTTGAAACTTGACCAAATGAAGTAGTTCTAAGTTCTATCTCTATGGTTTGTTTCCTCTTGAAGTACCCCA
>NW_027517617.1:0-41462 GCF_048772815.1 Callospermophilus lateralis
TTTGAATTTTTAGGTTTCACTCTGTTTTCTGCTATATAGATAGATGTGTTTGAAACTCTAAATCAAACACGGTTTGTGCTAGCTCCTTGAAACTTGACCAAATGAAGTAGTTCTAAGTTCTATCTCTATGGTTTGTTTCCTCCTGAAGTACCCCATGCAGAGACTGGCGAAGAACACTTTCGTTTGAAAGGGGTTGCCAAGCTTCCAAAAAACTACTAGTTTGCTGAAATCTCAGCAAACATTTTTTCACCAAATCTTGATGATACTTGGTGGTAATGATCAGTTCACTAATCCCACTTGGCTGCCCAACTTTCACTCTTCTAGGTTCAAGCGTTCGTTTCCAGTAACAGTTTGAATTTTTACGTTTCACTCTGTTTTCTGCTATATAGATAGATGTGTTTGAAACTCTAAATCAAACACGGTTTGTGCTAGCTCCGTGAAACTTGACAAAATGAAGTAGTTCTAAGTTCTATCTCTATGGTTTGTTTCCTCTTGAAGTACCCCATGCAGAGACTGGCAAAGAACACTTTCGTTTGAAAGGGGTTGCCAAGCTTCCAAAAAACTACTAGTTTGCTGAAATCTCAGCAACCATTTTTTCACCAAATCTTGATTATACTTGGTGGTAATGATCAGTTCACTAAGCCCACTTGGCTGCCCAATTTTCACTCTTCTAGGTTCAAGCGTTTGTTTCCAGTAACACTTTGAATTTTTAGGTTTCACTCTGTTTTCTGCTATATAGATAGATGTGTTTGAAACTCTAAATCAAACACGGTTTGTGCTAGCTCCTTGAAACTTGACAAAATAAAGTAGTTTTAAGTTCTATCTCTATGGTTTGTTTCCTCTTGAAGTACCCCATGCAGAAACTGGCGAAAAACACTTTCGTTTGAAAGGGGTTGCCATGCTTCCAAAAAACTACTAGTTTGCTGAAATCTCAGCAACCATTTTTTCACCAAATCTTGATGATACTTGGTGGTAATGATCAGTTCACTAATCCCACTTGGCTGCCCAACTTTCACTCTTCTAGGTTCAAGCGTTCGTTTCCAGTAACACTTTGAATTTTTAGGTTTCACTCTGTTTTCTGCTATATAGATAGATGTGTTTGAAACTCTAAATCAAACACGGTTTGTGCTAGCTCCGTGAAACTTGACAAAATGAAGTAGTTCTAAGTTCTATCTCTATGGTTTGTTTCCTCTTGAAGTACCCCATGCAGAGACTGGCGAAGAACACTTTCGTTTGAAAGGGGTTGCCAAGCTTCCAAAAAACTACTAGTTTGCTGAAATCTCAGCAAACATTTTTTCACCAAATCTTGATGATACTTGGTGGTAATGATCAGTTCACTAATCCCACTTGGCTGCCCAACTTTCAATATTCTAGGTTCAAGCGTTCGTTTCCAGTAACAGTTTGAATTTTTAGGTTTCACTCTGTTTTCTGCTATATAGATAGATGTGTTTGAAACTCTAAATCAAACACGGTTTGTGCTAGCTCCGTGAAACTTGACAAAATGAAGTAGTTCTAAGTTCTATCTCTATGGTTTGTTTCCTCTTGAAGTACCCCATGAAGAGACTGGCAAAGAACACTTTCGTTTGAAAGGGGTTGCCAAGCTTCCAAAAAACTACTCGTTTGCTGAAATCTCAGCAACCATTTTTTAACCAAATCTTGATGATACTTGGTGGTAATGATCAGTTCACTAAGCCCACTTGGCTGCCCAATTTTCACTCTTCTAGGTTCAAGCGTTCGTTTCCAGAAACACTTTGAATTTTTAGGTTTCACCCTGTTTTCTGCTATATAGATAGATGTGTTTGAAACTCTAAATCAAACACGGTTTGTGCTAGCTCCTTGAAACTTGACCAAATGAAGTAGTTCTAAGTTCTATCTCTATGGTTTGTTTCCTCCTGAAGTACCCCATGCAGAGACTGGCGAAGAACACTTTCGTTTGAAAGGGGTTGCCAAGCTTCCAAAAAACTACTAGTTTGCTGAAATCTCAGCAAACATTTTTTCACCAAATCTTGATGATACTTGGTGGTAATGATCAGTTCACTAATCCCACTTGGCTGCCCAACTTTCACTCTTCTAGGTTCAAGCGTTCGTTTCCAGTAACAGTTTGAATTTTTACGTTTCACTCTGTTTTCTGCTATATAGATAGATGTGTTTGAAACTCTAAATCAAACACGGTTTGTGCTAGCTCCGTGAAACTTGACAAAATGAAGTAGTTCTAAGTTCTATCTCTATGGTTTGTTTCCTCTTGAAGTACCCCATGCAGAGACTGGCAAAGAACACTTTCGTTTGAAAGGGGTTGCCAAGCTTCCAAAAAACTACTAGTTTGCTGAAATCTCAGCAACCATTTTTTCACCAAATCTTGATTATACTTGGTGGTAATGATCAGTTCACTAAGCCCACTTGGCTGCCCAATTTTCACTCTTCTAGGTTCAAGCGTTTGTTTCCAGTAACACTTTGAATTTTTAGGTTTCACTCTGTTTTCTGCTATATAGATAGATGTGTTTGAAACTCTAAATCAAACACGGTTTGTGCTAGCTCCGTGAAACTTGACAAAATGAAGTAGTTCTAAGTTCTATCTCTATGGTTTGTTTCCTCTTGAAGTACCCATGCAGAGACTGGCGAAGAACACTTTCGTTTGAAAGGGGTTGTTAAGCTTCCAAAAAACTACTAGTTTGCTGAAATCTCAGCAAACATTTTTTCGCCAAATCTTGATGATACTTGGTGGTAATGATCAGTTCACTAATCCCACTTGGCTGCCCAACTTTCAATATTCTAGGTTCAAGCGTTCGTTTCCAGTAACAGTTTGAATTTTTAGGTTTCACTCTGTTTTCTGCTATATAGATAGATGTGTTTGAAACTCTAAATCAAACACGGTTTGTGCTAGCTCCGTGAAACTTGACAAAATGAAGTAGTTCTAAGTTCTACCTCTATGGTTTGTTTCCTCTTGAAGTACCCCATGCAGAGACTGGCAAAGAACACTTTCGTTTGAAAGGGGTTGCCAAGCTTCCAAAAAACTACTCGTTTGCTGAAATCTCAGCAAACATTTTTTCACCAAATCTTGATGATACTTGGTGGTAATGATCAGTTCAATAAGCCCACTTGGCTGCCCAATTTTCACTCTTCTAGGTTCAAGCGTTCGTTTCCAGTAACACTTTGAATTTTTGGGTTTCACTCTGTTTTCTGCTATATAGATAGATGTGTTTGAAACTCTAAATCAAACACGGTTTGTGCTAGCTCCTTGAAACTTGACCAAATGAAGTAGTTCTAAGTTCTATCTCTATGGTTTGTTTCCTCTTGAAGTACCCCATGCAGAAACTGGCGAATAACACTTTCGTTTGAAAGGGGTTGCCATGCTTCCAAAAAACTACTAGTTTGCTGAAATCTCAGCAAACATTTTTTCACCAAATCTTGATGATACTTGGTGGTAATGATCAGTTCACTAATCCCACTTGGCTGCCCAACTTTCACTCTTCTAGGTTCAAGCGTTCGTTTCCAGTAACAGTTTGAATTTTTACGTTTCACTCTGTTTTCTGCTATATAGATAGATGTGTTTGAAACTCTAAATCAAACACGGTTTGTGCTAGCTCCGTGAAACTTGACAAAATGAAGTAGTTCTAAGTTCTATCTCTATGGTTTGTTTCCTCTTGAAGTACCCCATGCAGAGACTGGCAAAGAACACTTTCGTTTGAAAGGGGTTGCCAAGCTTCCAAAAAACTACTAGTTTGCTGAAATCTCAGCAACCATTTTTTCACCAAATCTTGATTATACTTGGTGGTAATGATCAGTTCACTAAGCCCACTTGGCTGCCCAATTTTCACTCTTCTAGGTTCAAGCGTTTGTTTCCAGTAACACTTTGAATTTTTAGGTTTCACTCTGTTTTCTGCTATATAGATAGATGTGTTTGAAACTCTAAATCAAACACGGTTTGTGCTAGCTCCGTGAAACTTGACAAAATGAAGTAGTTCTAAGTTCTATCTCTATGGTTTGTTTCCTCTTGAAGTACCCCATGCAGAGACTGGCGAAGAACACTTTCGTTTGAAAGGGGTTGTTAAGCTTCCAAAAAACTACTAGTTTGCTGAAATCTCAGCAAACATTTTTTCACCAAATCTTGATGATACTTGGTGGTAATGATCAGTTCACTAATCCCACTTGGCTGCCCAACTTTCAATATTCTAGGTTCAAGCGTTCGTTTCCAGTAACAGTTTGAATTTTTAGGTTTCACTCTGTTTTCTGCTATATAGATAGATGTGTTTGAAACTCTAAATCAAACACGGTTTGTGCTAGCTCCGTGAAACTTGACAAAATGAAGTAGTTCTAAGTTCTACCTCTATGGTTTGTTTCCTCTTGAAGTACCCCATGCAGAGACTGGCAAAGAACACTTTCGTTTGAAAGGGGTTGCCAAGCTTCCAAAAAACTACTCGTTTGCTGAAATCTCAGCAAACATTTTTTCACCAAATCTTGATGATACTTGGTGGTAATGATCAGTTCAATAAGCCCACTTGGCTGCCCAATTTTCACTCTTCTAGGTTCAAGCGTTCGTTTCCAGTAACACTTTGAATTTTTGGGTTTCACTCTGTTTTCTGCTATATAGATAGATGTGTTTGAAACTCTAAATCAAACACGGTTTGTGCTAGCTCCTTGAAACTTGACCAAATGAAGTAGTTCTAAGTTCTATCTCTATGGTTTGTTTCCTCTTGAAGTACCCCATGCAGAAACTGGCGAATAACACTTTCGTTTGAAAGGGGTTGCCATGCTTCCAAAAAACTACTAGTTTGCTGAAATCTCAGCAAACATTTTTTCACCAAATCTTGATGATACTTGGTGGTAATGATCAGTTCACTAATCCCACTTGGCTGCCCAACTTTCACTCTTCTAGGTTCAAGCGTTCGTTTCCAGTAACAGTTTGAATTTTTAGGTTTCACTCTGTTTTCTGCTATATAGATAGATGTGTTTGAAACTCTAAATCAAACACGGTTTGTGCTAGCTTCATGAAACTTGACAAAAGGAAGTAGTTCTAAGTTCTATCTCTATGGTTTGTTTCCTCTTAAAGTACCCCATGCAGAGACTGGCGAAGAACACTTTCGTTTGAAAGGGGTTGCCAAGCTTCCAAAAAACTACTCGTTTGCTGAAATCTCAGCAAACATTTTTTCACCAAATCTTGATGATACTTGGTGGTAATCATCAGTTCACTAAGCCCACTTGGCTGCCCAATTTTTACTCTTCTAGGTTCAAGCGTTCGGTTCCAGAAACAATTTGAATTTTTAGGTTTCACTCTGTTTTCTGCTATATAGATAGATGTGTTTGAAACTCTAAATCAAACACGGTTTGTGCTAGCTCCGTGAAACTTGACCAAATGAAGTAGTTCTAAGTTCTATCTCTATGGTTTGTTTCCTCTTGAAGTACCCCATGCAGAAACTGGCGAAAAACACTTTCGTTTGAAAGGGGTTGCCATGCTTCCAAAAAACTACTAGTTTGCTGAAATCTCAGCAAACATTTTTTCACCAAATCTTGATGATACTTGGTGGTAATGATCAGTTCACTAATCCCACTTGGCTGCCCAACTTTCACTCTTCTAGGTTAAAGCGTTCGTTTCCAGTAACAGTTTGAATTTTTAGGTTTCACTCTGTTTTCTGCTATATAGATAGATGTGTTTGAAACTCTAAATCAAACACGGTTTGTGCTAGCTCCGTGAAACTTGACAAAATGAAGTAGTTCTAAGTTCTATCTCTATGGTTTGTTTCCTCTTGAAGTACCCCATGCAGAGACTGGCGAAGAACACTTTCGTTTGAAAGGGGTTGCCAAGCTTCCAAAAAACTACTAGTTTGCTGAAATCTCAGCAAACATTTTTTCACCAAATCTTGATGATACTTGGTGGTAATGATCAGTTCACTAATCCCACTTGGCTGCCCAACTTTCAATCTTCTAGGTTCAAGCGTTCGTTTCCAGTAACAGTTTGAATTTTTAGGTTTCACTCTGTTTTCTGCTATATAGATAGATGTGTTTGAAACTCTAAATCAAACACGGTTTGTGCTAGCTCCGTGAAACTTGACAAAATGAAGTAGTTCTATCTTCTATCTCTATGGTTTGTTTCCTCTTGAAGTACCCCATGCAGAGACTGGCGAAGAACACTTTCGTTTGAAAGGGGTTGCCAAGCTTCCAAAAAACTACTAGTTTGCTGATATCTCAGCAACCATTTTTTCACCAAATCTTGATGATACTTGGTGGTAATGATCAGTTCACTAAGCCCACTTGGCTGCCCAATTTTCACTCTTCTAGGTTCAAGCATTCGTTTCCAGTAACAGTTTGAATTTTTAGGTTTCACTCTGTTTTCTGCTATATAGATAGATGTCTTGGAAACTCTAAATCAAACACGGTTTGTGCTAGCTCCGTGAAACTTGACAAAATGAAGTAGTTCTAAGTTCTATCTCTATGGTTTGTTTCCTCTTGAAGTACCCCATGCAGAGACTGGCGAAGAACACTTTCATTTGAAAGTGGTTGCCAAGCTTCCAAAAACTACTCGTTTGCTGAAATCTCAGCAAACATTTTTTCACCAAATCTTGATGATACTTGGTGGTAATGATCAGTTCACTAACCCCACTTGGCTGCCCAATTTTCACTCTTCTAGGTTCAAGCGTTCGTTTCCAGTAACACTTGAATTTTTAGGTTTCACTCTGTTTTCTGCTATATAGATAGATGTGTTTGAAACTCTAAATCAAACACGGTTTGTGCTAGCTCCTTGAAACTTGACCAAATGAAGTAGTTCTAAGTTCTATCTCTATGGTTGGTTTCCTCTTGAAGTACCCCATGCAGAGACTGGCGAAAAACACTTTCGTTTGAAAGGGGTTGCCAAGCTTCCAAAAAACTACTAGTTTGCTGAAATCTCAGCAACCATTTTTTCACCAAAACTTGATGATACTTGGTGGTAATGATCAGTTCACTAAGCCCACTTGGCTGCCCAATTTTTACTCTTCTAGGTTCAAGCGTTCGTTTCCAGTAACACTTTGAAATTTTAGGTTTCACTCTGTTTTCTGCTATATAGATAGATGTCTTTGAAACTCTAAATCAAACACGGTTTGTGCTAGCTCCTTGAAACTTGACAAAATGAAGTAGTTGTTAGTTCTATCTCTATGGTATTTTTCCTCTTGAAGTACCCCATGCAGAGACTGGCGAAAAACACTTTCGTTTTAAAGGGGTTGCCAAGCTTCGAAAAAACTACAAGTTTGCTGAAATCTCAGCAACCTTTTTTCACCAAATCTTGATGATTCTTGGTGGTAATGATCAGTTCACTAATCCCACTTGGCTGCCCAAATTTTATTCTTCTAGGTTGAAGCTTTCGTGTCCAGTGACTGTTTGAATTTTTAGGTTTCACTCTGTTTTCTCCAACATAGATAGCTGTGTTTGGAATTCTAAATCAAACACGGTTTGTGCTAGCTCCGTGAAACTTGACAAAATGAAGTAGTTCTAAGTTCTATCTCTATGGTTTGTTTCCTCTTGAAGTACCCCATGCAGAGACTGGCGAAGAACACTTTCGTTTGAAAGGGGTTGCCAAGCTTCCAAAAAACTACTCGTTTGCTGAAATCTCAGCAAACATTTTTTCACCAAATCTTGATGATACTTGGTGGTAATGATCAGTTCACTAATCCCACTTGCCTGCCCAACTTTCACTCTTCTAGGTTCAAGCGTTCGTTTCCAGTAACAGTTTGAATTTTTAGGTTTCACTCTGTTTTCTGCTATATAGATAGATGTGTTTGAAACTCTAAATCAAACACGGTTTGTGCTAGCTCCGTGAAACTTGACCAAATGAAGTAGTTCTAAGTTCTATCTCTATGGTTTGTTTCCTCTTGAAGTACCCCATGCAGAGACTGGCGAAGAACACTTTCATTTGAAAGTGGTTGCCAAGCTTCCAAAAAACTACTCGTTTGCTGAAATCTCAGCAAACATTTTTTCACCAAATCTTGATGATACTTGGTGGTAATGATCAGTTCACTAACCCCACTTGGCTGCCCAATTTTCACTCTTCTAGGTTCAAGCGTTCGTTTCCAGTAACACTTGAATTTTTAGGTTTCACTCTGTTTTCTGCTATATAGATAGATGTGTTTGAAACTCTAAATCAAACACGGTTTGTGCTAGCTCCTTGAAACTTGACCAAATGAAGTAGTTCTAAGTTCTATCTCTATGGTTGGTTTCCTCTTGAAGTACCCCATGCAGAGACTGGCGAAAAACACTTTCGTTTGAAAGGGGTTGCCAAGCTTCCAAAAAACTACTAGTTTGCTGAAATCTCAGCAACCATTTTTTCACCAAAACTTGATGATACTTGGTGGTAATGATCAGTTCACTAAGCCCACTTGGCTGCCCAATTTTTACTCTTCTAGGTTCAAGCGTTCGTTTCCAGTAACACTTTGAAATTTTAGGTTTCACTCTGTTTTCTGCTATATAGATAGATGTCTTTGAAACTCTAAATCAAACACGGTTTGTGCTAGCTCCTTGAAACTTGACAAAATGAAGTAGTTGTTAGTTCTATCTCTATGGTATTTTTCCTCTTGAAGTACCCCATGCAGAGACTGGCGAAAAACACTTTCGTTTTAAAGGGGTTGCCAAGCTTCGAAAAAACTACAAGTTTGCTGAAATCTCAGCAACCTTTTTTCACCAAATCTTGATGATACTTGGTGGTAATGATCAGTTCACTAATCCCACTTGGCTGCCCAAATTTTATTCTTCTAGGTTGAAGCTTTCGTGTCCAGTGACTGTTTGAATTTTTAGGTTTCACTCTGTTTTCTCCAACATAGATAGCTGTGTTTGGAATTCTAAATCAAACACGGTTTGTGCTAGCTCCGTGAAACTTGACAAAATGAAGTAGTTCTAAGTTCTATCTCTATGGTTTGTTTCCTCTTGAAGTACCCCATGCAGAGACTGGCGAAGAACACTTTCGTTTGAAAGGGGTTGCCAAGCTTCCAAAAAACTACTCGTTTGCTGAAATCTCAGCAAACATTTTTTCACCAAATCTTGATGATACTTGGTGGTAATGATCAGTTCACTAATCCCACTTGCCTGCCCAACTTTCACTCTTCTAGGTTCAAGCGTTCGTTTCCAGTAACAGTTTGAATTTTTAGGTTTCACTCTGTTTTCTGCTATATAGATAGATGTGTTTGAAACTCTAAATCAAACACGGTTTGTGCTAGCTCCGTGAAACTTGACCAAATGAAGTAGTTCTAAGTTCTATCTCTATGGTTTGTTTCCTCTTGAAGTACCCCATGCAGAGACTGGCGAAGAACACTTTCGTTTGAAAGGGGTTGCCAAGCTTCCAAAAAACTACTAGTTTGCTGAAATCTCAGCAACCATTTTTTCACCAAATCTTGATGATACTTGGTGGTAATGATCAGTTCACTAAGCCCACTTGGCTGCCCAATTTTCACTCTTCTAGGTTCAAGCGTTCGTTTCCAGTAACACTTTGAATTTTTAGGTTTCACTCTGTTTTCTGCTATATAGATAGATGTGTTTGAAACTCTAAATCAAACACGGTTTGTGCTAGCTCCTTGAAACTTGACCAAATGAAGTAGTTCTAAGTTCTATCTCTATGGTTTGTTTCCTCCTGAAGTACCCCATGCAGAGACTGGCGAAAAACACTTTCGTTTTAAAGGGGTTGCCAAGCTTCCAAAAAACTACTAGTTTGCTGAAATCTCAGCAAACATTTTTTCACCAAATCTTGATGATACTTGGTGGTAATGATCAGTTCACTAATCCCCCTTGCCTGCCCAACTGTCAATCTTCTAGGTTCAAGCGTTCGTTTCCATAACAGTTTGAATTCTTAGGTTTCACTCTGTTTTCTGCTATATAGATAGATGTGTTTGAAACTCTAAATCAAACACGGTTTGTGCTAGCTCCGTGAAACTTGACTAAATGAAGTAGTTCTAAGTTCTATCTCTATGGTTTGTTTCCTCTTGAAGTACCCCATGCAGAGACTGGCAAAGAACACTTTCGTTTGAAAGGGGTTGCCAAGCTTCCAAAAAACTACTAGTTTGCTGAAATCTCAGCAACCATTTTTTCACCAAATCTTGATGATACTTGGTGGTAATGATCAGTTCACTAAGCCCACTTGGCTGCCCAATTTTCACTCTTCTAGGTTCAAGCGTTCGTTTCCAGTAACACTTTGAATTTTTAGGTTTCACTCTGTTTTCTGCTATATAGATAGATGTGTTTGAAACTCTAAATCAAACACGGTTTGTGCTAGCTCCTTAAAACTTGACCAAATGAAGTAGTTCTAAGTTCTATCTCTATGGTTTGTTTCCTCCTGAAGTACCCCATGCAGAGACTGGCGAAAAACACTTTCGTTTTAAAGGGGTTGCCAAGCTACCAAAAAACTACTAGTTTGCTGAAATCTCAGCAAACATTTTTTCACCAAATCTTGATGATACTTGGTGGTAATGATCAGTTCACTAATCCCACTTGGCTGTCCAGCTTTCACTCTTCTAGGTTCAAGCGTTCGTTTCCAGTAACAGTTTGAATTTTTAGGTTTCACTCTGTTTTCTGCTATATAGATAGATGTGTTTGAAACTCTAAATCAAACACGGTTTGTGCTAGCTCCGTGAAACTTCACAAAATGAAGTAGTTCTGAGTTCTATCTCTATGGTTTGTTTCCTCTTGAAGTACCCCATGCAGAGACTGGCGAAGAACACTTTCGTTTGAAAGGGGTTGCCATGCTTCCAAAAAACTACTAGTTTGCTGAAATCTCAGCAAACATTTTTTCACCAAATCTTGATGATACTTGGTGGTAATGATCAGTTCACTAATCCCACTTGGCTGCCCAACTTTCACTCTTCTAGGATCAAGCGTTCATTTCCAGTAACACTTTGAATTTTTAGGTTTCACTCTGTTTTCTTTTATATAGATAGATGTGTTTGAAACTCTAAATCAAACACGGTTTGTGCTAGCTCCTTGAAACTTGACCAAATGAAGTAGTTCTAAGTTCTATCTCTATGGTTTGTTTCCTCTTGAAGTACCCCATGCAGAGACTGGCGAAAAACACTTTCGTTTGAAAGGGGTTGCCAAGCTTCCAAAAAACTACTAGTTTGCTGAAATCTCAGCAACCATTTTTTCACCAATACTTGATGATGTTTGGTGGTAATGATCAGTTCACTAAGCCCACTTGGCTGCCCAATTTTTACTCTTCTAGGTTCAAGCGTTCGTTTCCAGTAACACTTTGAAATTTTAGGTTTCACTCTGTTTTCTGCTATATAGATAGATGTCTTTGAAACTCTAAATCAAACACGGTTTGTGCTAGCTCCTTGAAATTTGACAAAATGAAGTAGTTGTTAGTTCTATCTCTATGGTTTTTTTCCTCTTGAAGTACCCCATGCAGAGACTGGCGAAAAACACTTTCATTTTAAAGGGGTTGCCAAGCTTCGAAAAAACTACTAGTTTGCTGAAATCTCAGCAAACATTTTTTCACCAAATCTTGATGATATTGGTGGTAATGATCAGTTCACTAATCCCACTTGGCTGCCCAAATTTTATTCTTCTAGGTTGAAGCTTTCGTTTCCAGTGACTGTTTGAATTTTTAGGTTTCACTCTGTTTTCTCCAACATAGATAGCTGTGTTTGGAATTCTAAATCAAACACGGTTTGTGCTAGCTCCGTGAAACTTGAGAAAATGAAGTAGTTCTAAGTTCTATCTCTATGGTTTGTTTCCTCTTGAAGTACCCCATGCAGAGACTGGCGAAGAACACTTTCGTTTGAAAGGGGTTGCCAAGCTTCCAAAAAACTACTCTTTTGCTGAAATCTCAGCAAACATTTTTTCACCAAATCTTGATGATACTTGGTGGTAATGATCAGTTCACTAAGCCCACTTGGCTGCCCAATTTTCACTCTTCTAGGTTCAAGCGTTCGTTTCCAGTAACACTTTGAATTTTTAGGTTTCACTCTGTTTTCTGCTATATAGATAGATGTGTTTGAAACTCTAAATCAAACACGGTTTGTGCTAGCTCCTTGAAACTTGACAAAATGAAGTAGTTCTAAGTTCTATCTCTATGGTTTGTTTCCTCTTGAAGTACCCCATGCAGAAACTGGCGAAAAACACTTTCGTTTGAAAGGGGTTGCCATGCTTCCAAAAAACTACTAGTTTGCTGAAATCTCAGCAAACATTTTATCACCAAATCTTGATGATACTTGGTGGTAATGATCAGTTCCCTAATCCCACTTGGCTGCCCAACTTTCACTCTTCTAGGTTCAAGCGTTCGTTTCCAGTAACAGTTTGAATTTTTAGGTTTCACTCTGTTTTCTGCTATATAGATAGATGTGTTTGAAACTCTAAATCAAACACGGTTTGTGCTAGCTCCGTGAAACTTGACAAAATGAAGTAGTTCTAAGTTCTATCTCTATGGTTTGTTTCCTCTTGAAGTACCCCATGCAGAGACTGGCGAAGAACACTTTCGTTTGAAAGGGGTTGTCAAGCTTCCAAAAAACTACTAGTTTGCTGAAATCTCAGCAAATATTTTTTCACCAAATCTTGATGATACTTGGTGGTAATGATCATTTCACTAATCCCACTTGGCTGCTCAACTTTCACTCTTCTAGGTTCAAGCGTTCGTTTCCAGTAACAGTTTGAATTTTTAGGTTTCACTCTGTTTTCTACTATATAGATAGATGTGTTTGAAACTCTAAATCAAACACGGTTTGTGCTAGCTCCGTGAAACTTGACAAAATGAAGTAGTTCTGAGTTCTATTTATGGTTTGTTTCCTCTTGAAGTACCACATGCAGAGACTGGCAAAGAACACTTTCGTTTGAAAGGGGTTACCAAGCTTCCATAAAACTACTAGTTTGCTGAAATCTCAGCAAACATTTTTTCACAAAATCTTGATGATACTTGGTGGTAATGATCAGTTCACTAAGCCCACTTGGCTGCCCAATTTTCACTCTTCTAGGTTCAAGCGTTCGTTTCCAGTAACACTTTGAATTTTTAGGTTTCACTCTGTTTTCTGCTATATAGATAGATGTGTTTGAAACTCTAAATCAAACACGGTTTGTGCTAGCTCCTTGAAACTTGACCAAATGAAGTAGTTCTAAGTTCTATCTCTATGGTTTGTTTCCTCTTGAAGTACCCCATGCAGAGACTGGCGAAAAACACTTTCGTTTTAAAGGGGTTGCCAAGCTTCCAAAAAACTACTAGTTTGCTGAAATCTCAGCAAACATTTTTTCACCAAATCTTGATGATACTTGGTGGTAATGATCAGTTCACTAATCCCACTTGGCTGCCCAACTTTCAATCTTCTAGGTTCAAGCGTTCGTTTCCAGTAACAGTTTGAATTTTTAGGTTTCACTCTGTTTTCTGCTATATAGATAGATGTGTTTGAAACTCTAAATCAAACACGGTTTGTGCTAGCTCCGTGAAACTTGACCAAATGAAGTAGTTCTAAGTTCTATCTCTATGGTTTGTTTCCTCCTGAAGTACCCCATGCAGAGACTGGCGAAAAACACTTTCGTTTTAAAGGGGTTACCAAGCTTCCAAAAAACTACTAGTTTGCTGAAATCTCATCAAACATTTTTTCACCAAATCTTGATGATACTTGGTGGTAATGATCAGTTCACTAATCCCACTTGGCTGCCCAACTTTCACTCTTCTAGGTTCAAGCGTTCGTTTCCAGTAACAGTTTGAATTTTTAGGTTTCACTCTGTTTTCGGCTATATAGATAGATGTGTTTGAAACTCTAAATCAAACACGGTTTGTGCTAGCTCCTTGAAACTTGACAAAATGAAGTAGTTCTGAGTTCTATCTCTATGGTTTGTTTCCTCTTGAAGTACCCCATGCAGAGACTGGCGAAAAACACTTTCGTTTGAAAGGGGTTGCCATGCTTCCAAAAAACTACTAGTTTGCTGAAATCTCAGCAAACATTTTTTCACCAAATCTTGATGATACTTGGTGGTAATGATCAGTTCACTAATCCCACTTGGCTGCCCAACTTTCACTCTTCTAGGTTCAAGCGTTCGTTTCCAGTAACAGTTTGAATTTTTAGGTTTCACTCTGTTTTCTGCTATATAGATAGATGTGTTTGAAACTCTAAATCAAACACGGTTTGTGCTAGCTCCTTGAAACTTGACCAAATGAAGTAGTTCTAAGTTCTATCTCTATGGTTTGTTTCCTCCTGAAGTACCCCATGCAGAGACTGGCGAAAAACTCTTTCGTTTTAAAGGGTTGCCAAGCTTCCAAAAAACTACTAGTTTGCTGAAATCTCAGCAAACATTTTTTCACCAAATCTTGATGATACTTGGTGGTAATGATCATTTCACTAATCCCACTTGGCTGCCCAACTTTCACTCTTCTAGGTTCAAGCGTTCGTTTCCAGTAACACTTTGAATTTTTAGGTTTCACTCTGTTTTCTGTTATATAGATAGATGTGTTTGAAACTCTAAATCAAACACGGTTTGTGCTAGCTCCTTGAAACTTGACCAAATGAAGTAGTTCTAAGTTCTATCTCTATGGTTTGTTTCCTCTTGAAGTACCCCATGCAGAGACTGGCGAAAAACACTTTCGTTTGAAAGGGGTTGCCAAGCTTCCAAAAAACTACTAGTTTGCTGAAATCTCAGCAACCATTTTTTTCACCAAAACTTGATGATGTTTGGTGGTAATGATCAGTTCACTAAGCCCACTTGGCTGCCCAATTTTTACTCTTCTAGGTTCAAGCGTTCGTTTCCAGTAACACTTTGAAATTTTAGGTTTCACTCTGTTTTCTGCTATATAGATAGATGTCTTTGAAACTCTAAATCAAACACGGTTTGTGCTAGCTCCTTGAAACTTGACAAAATGAAGTAGTTGTTAGTTCTATCTCTATGGTTTTTTTCCTCTTGAAGTACCCCATGCAGAGACTGGCGAAAAACACTTTCATTTTAAAGGGGTTGCCAAGCTTCGAAAAACTACTAGTTTGCTGAAATCTCAGCAAACATTTTTTCACCAAATCTTGATGATACTTGGTGGTAATGATCAGTTCACTAATCCCACTTGGCTGCCCAAATTTTATTCTTCTAGGTTGAAGCTTTCGTTTCCAGTGACTGTTTGAAATTTTAGGTTTCACTCTGTTTTCTCCAACATAGATAGCTGTGTTTGGAATTCTAAATCAAACACGGTTTGTGCTAACTCCGTGAAACTTGACAAAATGAAGTGGTTCTAAGTTCTATCTCTATGGTTTGTTTCCTCTTGAAGTACCCCATGCAGAGACTGGAGAAGAACACTTTCGTTTGAAAGGGGTTGACAAGCTTCCAAAAAACTACTCGTTTGCTGAAATCTCAGCAAACATTTTTTCACCAAATCTTGATGATACTTGGTGGTAATGATCAGTTCACTAAGCCCACTTGGCTGCCCAATTTTCACTCTTCTAGGTTCAAGCGTTCGTTTCCAGTAACACTTTGAATTTTTAGGTTTCACTCTGTTTTCTGCTATATAGATAGATGTGTTTGAAACTCTAAATCAAACACGGTTTGTGCTAGCTCCTTGAAACTTGACAAAATGAAGTAGTTCTAAGTTCTATCTCTATGGTTTGTTTCCTCTTGAAGTACCCCATGCAGAAACTGGCGAAAAACACTTTCGTTTGAAAGGGGTTGCCATGCTTCCAAAAAACTACTAGTTTGCTGAAATCTCAGCAAACATTTTTTCACCAAATCTTGATGATACTTGGTGGTAATGATCAGTTCACTAATCCCACTTGGCTGCCCAACTTTCACTCTCCTAGGTTCAAGCGTTCGTTTCCAGTAACAGTTTGAATTTTTAGGTTTCACTCTGTTTTCTGCTATATAGATAGATGTGTTTGAAACTCTAAATCAAACACGGTTTGTGCTAGCTCCGTGAAACTTGACAAAATGAAGTAGTTCTAAGTTCTATCTCTATGGTTTGTTTCCTCTTGAAGTACCCCATGCAGAGACTGGCGAAGAACACTTTCGTTTGAAAGGGGTTGCCAAGCTTCCAAAAAACTACTAGTTTGCTGAAATCTCAGCAAACATTTTTTCACCAAATCTTGATGATACTTGGTGGTAATGATCATTTCACTAATCCCACTTGGCTGCCCAACTTTCACTCTTCTAGGTTCAAGCGTTCGTTTCCAGTAACAGTTTGAATTTTTAGGTTTCACTCTGTTTTCTACTATATAGATAGATGTGTTTGAAACTCTAAATCAAACACGGTTTGTGCTAGCTCCGTGAAACTTGACAAAATGAAGTAGTTCTGAGTTCTATCTCTATGGTTTGTTTCCTCTTGAAGTACCCCATGCAGAGACTGGCAAAGAACACTTTCGTTTGAAAGGGGTTGCCAAGCTTCCAAAAAACTACTAGTTTGCTGAAATCTCAGCAAACATTTTTTCACAAAATCTTCATGATACTTGGTGGTAATGATCAGTTCACTAAGCCCACTTGGCTGCCCAATTTTCACTCTTCTAGGTTCAAGCGTTCGTTTCCAGTAACACTTTGAATTTTTAGGTTTCACTCTGTTTTCTGCTATATAGATAGATGTGTTTGAAACTCTAAATCAAACACGGTTTGTGCTAGCTTTTTGAAACTTGACCAAATGAAGTAGTTCTAAGTTCTATCTCTATGGTTTGTTTCCTCTTGAAGTACCCCATGCAGAGACTGGCGAAAAACACTTTCGTTTTAAAGGGGTTGCCAAGATTCCAAAAAACTACTAGTTTGCTGAAATCTCAGCAAACATTTTTTCACCAAATCTTGATGATACTTGGTGGTAATGATCAGTTCACTAATCCCACTTGGCTGCCCAACTTTCAATCTTCTAGGTTCAAGCGTTCGTTTCCAGTAACATTTTGAATTTTTAGGTTTCACTCTGTTTTCTGCTATATAGATAGATGTGTTTGAAACTCTAAATCAAACACGGTTTGTGCTAGCTCCGTGAAACTTGACAAAATGAAGTAGTTCTGAGTTCTATCTCTATGGTTTGTTTCCTCTTGAAGTACCCCATGCAGAGACTGGCGAAGAACACTTTCGTTTGAAAGGGGTTGCCAAGCTTCCAAAAAACTACTAGTTTGCTGAAATCTCAGCAAACATTTTTTCACCAAATCTTGATGATACTTGGTGGTAATGATCATTTCACTAATCCCACTTGGCTGCCCAACTTTCACTCTTCTCGGTTCAAGCGTTCGTTTCCAGTAACAGTTTGAATTTTTAGGTTTCACTCTATTTTCTACTATATAGATAGATGTGTTTGAAACTCTAAATCAAACACGGTTTGTGCTAGCTCCGTGAAACTTGACAAAATGAAGTACTTCTGAGTTCTATCTCTATGGTTTGTTTCCTCTTGAAGTACCCCATGCAGAGACTGGCAAAGAACACTTTCGTTTGAAAGGGGTTGCCAAGCTTCCAAAAAACTACTAGTTTGCTGAAATCTCAGCAAACATTTTTTCACAAAATCTTCATGATACTTGGTGGTAATGATCAGTTCACTAAGCCCACTTGGCTGCCCAATTTTCACTCTTCTAGGTTCAAGCGTTCGTTTCCAGTAACACTTTGAATTTTTAGGTTTCACTCTGTTTTCTGCTATATAGATAGATGTGTTTGAAACTCTAAATCAAACACGGTTTGTGCTAGCTCCGTGAAACTTGACAAAATGAAGTAGTTCTAAGTTCTATCTCTATGGTTTGTTTCCTCTTGAAGTACCCCATGCAGAGACTGGCGAAGAACACTTTCGTTTGAAAGGGGTTGCCAAGCTTCCAAAAAACTACTAGTTTGCTGAAATCTCAGCAAACATTTTTTCACCAAATCTTGATGATACTTGGTGGTAATGATCATTTCACTAATCCCACTTGGCTGCCCAACTTTCACTCTTCTAGGTTCAAGCGTTCGTTTCCAGTAACAGTTTGAATTTTTAGGTTTCACTCTATTTTCTACTATATAGATAGATGTGTTTGAAACTCTAAATCAAACACGGTTTGTGCTAGCTCCGTGAAACTTGACAAAATGAAGTAGTTCTGAGTTCTATCTCTATGGTTTGTTTCCTCTTGAAGTACCCCATGCAGAGACTGGCAAAGAACACTTTCGTTTGAAAGGGGTTGCCAAGCTTCCAAAAAACTACTAGTTTGCTGAAATCTCAGCAAACATTTTTTCACAAAATCTTCATGATACTTGGTGGTAATGATCAGTTCTCTAAGCCCACTTGGCTGCCCAATTTTCACTCTTCTAGGTTCAAGCGTCCGTTTCCAGTAACACTTTGAATTTTTAGGTTTCACTCTGTTTTCTGCTATATAGATAGATGTGTTTGAAACTCTAAATCAAACACGGTTTGTGCTAGCTTTTTGAAACTTGACCAAATGAAGTAGTTCTAAGTTCTATCTCTATGGTTTGTTTCCTCTTGAAGTACCCCATGCAGAGACTGGCGAAAAACACTTTCGTTTTAAAGGGGTTGCCAAGATTCCAAAAAACTACTAGTTTGCTGAAATCTCAGCAAACATTTTTTCACCAAATCTTGATGATACTTGGTGGTAATGATCAGTTCACTAATCCCACTTGGCTGCCCAACTTTCAATCTTCTAGGTTCAAGCGTTCGTTTCCAGTAACATTTTGAATTTTTAGGTTTCACTCTGTTTTCTGCTATATAGATAGATGTGTTTGAAACTCTAAATCAAACACGGTTTGTGCTAGCTCCGTGAAACTTGACAAAATGAAGTAGTTCTAAGTTCTATCTCTATGGTTTGTTTCCTCTTGAAGTACCCCATGCAGAGACTGGCGAAGAACACTTTCGTTTGAAAGGGGTTGCCAAGCTTCCAAAAAACTACTAGTTTGCTGAAATCTCAGCAAACATTTTTTCACCAAATCTTGATGGTACTTGGTGGTAATGATCATTTCACTAATCCCACTTGGCTGCCCAACTTTCACTCTTCTCGGTTCAAGCGTTCGTTTCCAGTAACAGTTTGAATTTTTAGGTTTCACTCTATTTTCTACTATATAGATAGATGTGTTTGAAACTCTAAATCAAACACGGTTTGTGCTAGCTCCGTGAAACTTGACAAAATGAAGTACTTCTGAGTTCTATCTCTATGGTTTGTTTCCTCTTGAAGTACCCCATGCAGAGACTGGCGAAGAACACTTTCGTTTGAAAGGGGTTGCCATGCTTCCAAAAAACTACTAGTTTGCTGAAATCTCAGCAAACATTTTTTCACAAAATCTTCATGATACTTGGTGGTAATGATCAGTTCACTAAGCCCACTTGGCTGCCCAATTTTCACTCTTCTAGGTTCAAGCGTTCGTTTCCAGTAACACTTTGAATTTTTAGGTTTCACTCTGTTTTCTGCTATATAGATAGATATGTTTGAAACTCTAAATCAAACACGGTTTGTGCTAGCTCCTTGAAACTTGACCAAATGAAGTAGTTCTAAGTTCTATCTCTATGGTTTGTTTCCTCTTGAAGTACCCCATGCAGAGACTGGCGAAAAACACTTTCGTTTTAAAGGGGTTGCCAAGCTTCCAAAAAACTACTAGTTTGCTGAAATCTCAGCAAACATTTTTTCACCAAATCTTGATGATACTTGGTGGTAATGATCAGTTCACTAATCCCACTTGGCTGCCCAACTTTCAATCTTCTAGGTTCAAGCGTTCGTTTCCAGTAACAGTTTGAATTTTTAGGTTTCACTCTGTTTTCTGCTATATAGATAGATGTGTTTGAAACTCTAAATCAAACACGGTTTGTGCTAGCTCCGTGAAACTTGACAAAATGAAGTAGTTCTAAGTTCTATCTCTATGGTTTGTTTCCTCTTGAAGTACCCCATGCAGAGACTGGCGAAGAACACTTTCGTTTGAAAGGGGTTGCCAAGCTTCCAAAAAACTACTAGTTTGCTGAAATCTCAGCAAACATTTTTTCACCAAATCTTGATGATACTTGGTGGTAATGATCAGTTCACTAATCCCACTTGGCTGCCCAACTTTCACTCTTCTAGGTTCAAGCGTTCGTTTCCAGTAACAGTTTGAATTTTTAGGTTTCACTCTGTTTTCTGCTATATAGATAGATGTGTTTGAAACTCTAAATCAAACACGGTTTGTGCTAGCTCCGTGAAACTTGTCAAAATGAAGTAGTTCTAAGTTCTATCTCTATGGTTTGTTTCCTCTTGAAGTACCCCATGCAGAGACTGGCGAAGAACACTTTCGTTTAAAAGGGGTTGCCAAGCTTCCAAAAAACTACTAGTTTGCTGAAATCTCAGCAAACATTTTTTCACCAAATCTTGATGATACTTGGTGGTAATGATCAGTTCACTAAGCCCACTTGGCTGCCCAATTTTTACTCTTCTAGGTTCAAGCGTTCGTTTCCAGTAACAGTTTGAATTTTTAGGTTTCACTCTATTTTCTACTATATAGATAGATGTGTTTGAAACTCTAAATCAAACACGGTTTGTGCTAGCTCCGTGAAACTTGACAAAATGAAGTACTTCTGAGTTCTATCTCTATGGTTTGTTTCCTCTTGAAGTACCCCATGCAGAGACTGGCAAAGAACACTTTCGTTTGAAAGGGGTTGCCAAGCTTCCAAAAAACTACTAGTTTGCTGAAATCTCAGCAAACATTTTTTCACAAAATCTTCATGATACTTGGTGGTAATGATCAGTTCACTAAGCCCACTTGGCTGCCCAATTTTCACTCTTCTAGGTTCAAGCGTTCGTTTCCAGTAACACTTTGAATTTTTAGGTTTCACTCTGTTTTCTGCTATATAGATAGATGTGTTTGAAACTCTAAATCAAACACGGTTTGTGCTAGCTCCTTGAAACTTGACCAAATGAAGTAGTTCTAAGTTCTATCTCTATGGTTTGTTTCCTCTTGAAGTACCCCATGCAGAGACTGGCGAAAAACACTTTCGTTTTAAAGGGGTTGCCAAGCTTCCAAAAAACTACTAGTTTGCTGAAATCTCAGCAAACATTTTTTCACCAAATCTTGATGATACTTGGTGGTAATGATCAGTTCACTAATCCCACTTGGCTGCCCAACTTTCAATCTTCTAGGTTCAAGCGTTCGTTTCCAGTAACAGTTTGAATTTTTAGGTTTCACTCTGTTTTCTGCTATATAGATAGATGTGTTTGAAACTCTAAATCAAACACGGTTTGTGCTAGCTCCGTGAAACTTGACAAAATGAAGTAGTTCTAAGTTCTATCTCTATGGTTTGTTTCCTCTTGAAGTACCCCATGCAGAGACTGGCGAAGAACACTTTCGTTTGAAAGGGGTTGCCAAGCTTCCAAAAAACTACTAGTTTGCTGAAATCTCAGCAAACATTTTTTCACCAAATCTTGATGATACTTGGTGGTAATGATCAGTTCACTAATCCCACTTGGCTGCCCAACTTTCACTCTTCTAGGTTCAAGCGTTCGTTTCCAGTAACAGTTTGAATTTTTAGGTTTCACTCTGTTTTCTGCTATATAGATAGATGTGTTTGAAACTCTAAATCAAACACGGTTTGTGCTAGCTCCGTGAAACTTGTCAAAATGAAGTAGTTCTAAGTTCTATCTCTATGGTTTGTTTCCTCTTGAAGTACCCCATGCAGAGACTGGCGAAGAACACTTTCGTTTAAAAGGGGTTGCCAAGCTTCCAAAAAACTACTAGTTTGCTGAAATCTCAGCAAACATTTTTTCACCAAATCTTGATGATACTTGGTGGTAATGATCAGTTCACTAAGCCCACTTGGCTGCCCAATTTTTACTCTTCTAGGTTCAAGCGTTCGTTTCCAGTAACACTTTCAATTTTTAATTTTCACTCTGTTTTCTGCTATATAGATAGATGTGTTTGAAACTCTAAATCAAACACGGTTTGTGCTAGCTCCGTGAAACTTGACAAAATGAAGTAGTTCTAAGTTCTATCTCTATGGTTTGTTTCCTCTTGAAGTACCCCATGCAGAGACTGGCAAAGAACACTTTCGTTTGAAAGGGGTTGCCAAGCTTCCAAAAAACTACTAGTTTGCTGAAATCTCAGCAAACATTTTTTCACCAAATCTTGATGATACTTGGTGGTAATGATCATTTCACTAATCCCACTTGGCTGCCCAACTTTCACTCTTCTAGGTTCAAGCGTTCGTTTCCAGTAACAGTTTGAATTTTTAGGTTTCACTCTATTTTCTACTATATAGATAGATGTGTTTGAAACTCTAAATCAAACACGGTTTGTGCTAGCTCCGTGAAACTTGACAAAATGAAGTAGTTCTGAGTTCTATCTCTATGGTTTTTTTCCTCTTGAAGTACCCCATGCAGAGACTGGCAAAGAACACTTTCGTTTGAAAGGGGTTGCCAAGCTTCCAAAAAACTACTAGTTTGCTGAAATCTCAGCAAACATTTTTTCACAAAATCTTCATGATACTTGGTGGTAATGATCAGTTCACTAAGCCCACTTGGCTGCCCAATTTTCACTCTTCTAGGTTCAAGCGTTCGTTTCCATTAACACTTTGAATTTTTAGGTTTCACTCTGTTTTCTGCTATATAGATAGATGTGTTTGAAACTCTAAATCAAACACGGTTTGTGCTAGCTCCCTGAAACATGACAAAATGAAGTAGTTCTAAGTTCTATCTCTATGGTTTGTTTCCTCTTGAAGTACCCCATGCAGAGACTGGCAAAGAACACTTTCGTTTGAAAGGGGTTGCCAAGCTTCCAAAAAACTACTAGTTTGCTGAAATCTCAGCAAACATTTTTTCACCAAATCTTGATGATACTTGGTGGTAATGATCAGTTCACTAAGCCCACTTGGCTGCCCAATTTTCACTCTTCTAGGTTCAAGCGTTCGTTTCCAGTAACACTTTCAATTTTTAGGTTTCACTCTGTTTTCTGCTATATAGATAGATGTGTTTGAAACTCTAAATCAAACACGGTTTGTGCTAGCTCTTTGAAACTTGACAAAATAAAGTAGTTCTAAGTTTTATCTCTATGTTTGTTTCCTCTTGAAGTACCCCATGCAGAAACTGGCGAAAAACACTTTCGTTTGAAAGGGGTTGCCATGCTTCCAAAAAACTACTAGTTTGCTGAAATCTCAGCAAACATTTTTTCACCAAATCTTGATGATACTTGGTGGTAATGATCAGTTCACTAATCCCACTTGGCTGCCCAACTTTCACTCTTCTAGGTTCAAGCGTTCGTTTCCAGTAACAGTTTGAATTTTTAGGTTTCACTCTATTTTCTACTATATAGATAGATGTGTTTGAAACTCTAAATCAAACACGGTTTGTGCTAGCTCCGTGAAACTTGACAAAATGAAGTACTTCTGAGTTCTATCTCTATGGTTTGTTTCCTCTTGAAGTACCCCATGCAGAGACTGGCAAAGAACACTTTCGTTTGAAAGGGGTTGCCAAGCTTCCAAAAAACTACTAGTTTGCTGAAATCTCAGCAAACATTTTTTCACAAAATCTTCATGATACTTGGTGGTAATGATCACTTCACTAAGCCCACTTGGCTGCCCAATTTTCACTCTTCTAGGTTCAAGCGTTCGTTTCCAGTAACACTTTGAATTTTTAGGTTTCACTCTGTTTTCTGCTATATAGATAGATGTGTTTGAAACTCTAAATCAAACACGGTTTGTGCTAGCTCCTTGAAACTTGACCAAATGAAGTAGTTCTAAGTTCTATCTCTATGGTTTGTTTCCTCTTGAAGTACCCCATGCAGAGACTGGCGAAAAACACTTTCGTTTGAAAGGGGTTGCCAAGCTTCCAAAAAACTACTAGTTTGCTGAAATCTCAGCAAACATTTTTTCACCAAATCTTGATGATACTTGGTGGTAATGATCAGTTCACTAATCCCACTTGGCTGCCCAACTTTCAATCTTCTAGGTTCAAGCGTTCGTTTCCAGTAACAGTTTGAATTTTTAGGTTTCACTCTGTTTTCTGCTATATAGATAGATGTGTTTGAAACTCTAAATCAAACACGGTTTGTGCTAGCTCCGTGAAACTTGACAAAATGAAGTAGTTCTAAGTTCTATCTCTATGGTTTGTTTCCTCTTGAAGTACCCCATGCAGAGACTGGCGAAGAACACTTTCGTTTGAAAGGGGTTGCCAAGCTTCCAAAAAACTACTAGTTTGCTGAAATCTCAGCAAATATTTTTTCACCAAATCTTGATGATACTTGGTGGTAATGATCAGTTCACTAATCCCACTTGGCTGCCCAACTTTCACTCTTCTAGGTTCAAGCGTTCGTTTCCAGTAACAGTTTGAATTTTTAGGTTTCACTCTGTTTTCTGCTA
The DNA here is from genome assembly GCF_048772815.1 of Callospermophilus lateralis. Lineage (NCBI taxonomy): Eukaryota > Metazoa > Chordata > Mammalia > Rodentia > Sciuridae > Callospermophilus > Callospermophilus lateralis. Next base: position 24,173 of record NW_027517617.1, read on the forward strand.
TATAGATAGATGTGTTTGAAACTCTAAATCAAACACGGTTTGTGCTAGCTCCGTGAAACTTGACAAAATGAAGTAATTCTAAGTTCTATCTCTATGGTTTGTTTCCTCTTGAAGTACCCCATGCAGAGACTGGCGAAGAACACTTTCGTTTAAAAGGGGTTGCCAAGCTTCCAAAAAACTACTAGTTTGCTGAAATCTCAGCAAACATGTTTTCACCAAATCTTGATGATACTTGGTGGTAATGATCAGTTCACTAAGCCCACTTGGCTGCCCAATTTTTACTCTTCTAGGTTCAAGCGTTCGTTTCCAGTAACACTTTCAATTTTTAGGTTTCACTCTGTTTTCTGCTATATAGATAGATGTGTTTGAAACTCTAAATCAAACACGGTTTGTGCTGGCTCCTTGAAACTTGACAAAATAAAGTAGTTCTAAGTTCTATCTCTATGGTTTGTTTCCTCTTGAAGTACCCCATGCAGAGACTGGCGAAAAACACTTTCGTTTGAAAGGGGTTGCCATGCTTCCAAAAAACTACTAGTTTGCTGAAATCTCATCAAACATTTTTTCACCAAATCTTGATGATACTTGGTGGTAATGATCAGTTCACTAATCCCACTTGGCTGCCCAACTTTCACTCTTCTAGGTTCAAGCGTTCGTTTCCAGTAACACTTTGAATTTTTAGGTTTCACTCTGTTTTCTGTTATACAGATAGATGTCTTTGAAACTCTAAATCAAACACGGTTTGTGCTAGCTCCTTGAAACTTGACAAAATGAAGTAGTTGTTAGTTCTATCTCTATGGTTTGTTTCCTCTTGAAGTACCCCATGCAGAGACTGACAAAGAACACTTTCGTTTGAAAGTGGTTGCCAAGCTTCCAAAAAACTACTAGTTTGCTGAAATATCAGCAACCATTTTTTCACCAAATCTTGATGATACTTGGTGGTAATGATCAGTTCACTAAGCCCACTTGGCTGCCCAATTTTCACTCTTCTAGGTTCAAGCGTTCGTTTCCAGTAACACTTTCAATTTTTAGGTTTCACTCTGTTTTCTGCTATATAGATAGATGTGTTTGAAACTCTAAATCAAACACGGTTTGTGCTAGCTCCTTGAAACTTGACAAAATAAAGTAGTTCTAAGTTTTATCTCTATGTTTGTTTCCTCTTGAAGTACCCCATGCAGAAACTGGCGAAAAACACTTTCGTTTGAAAGGGGTTGCCATGCTTCCAAAAAACTACTAGTTTGCTGAAATCTCAGCAAACATTTTTTCACCAAATCTTGATGATACTTGGTGGTAATGATCAGTTCACTAATCCCACTTGGCTGCCCAACTTTCACTCTTCTAGGTTCAAGCGTTCGTTTCCAGTAACAGTTTGAATTTTTAGGTTTCACTCTGTTTTCTGTTATATAGATAGATGTGTTTGAAACTCTAAATCAAACACGGTTTGTGCTAGCTCCTTGAAACTTGACCAAATGAAGTAGTTCTAAGTTCTATCTCTATGGTTTGTTTCCTCTTGAAGTACCCCATGCAGAGACTGGCGAAAAACACTTTCGTTTGAAAGGGGTTGCCAAGCTTCCAAAAAACTACTAGTTTGCTGAAATCTCAGCAACCATTTTTTCACCAAAACTTGATGATGTTTGGTGGTAATGATCAGTTCACTAAGCCCACTTGGCTGCCCAATTTTTACTCTTCTAGGTTCAAGCGTTCGTTTCCAGTAACACTTTGAATTTTTAGGTTTCACTCTGTTTTCTGCTATATAGATAGATGTCTTTGAAACTCTAAATCAAACACGGTTTGTGCTAGCTCCTTGAAACTTGACAAAATGAAGTAGTTGTTAGTTCTATCTCTATGGTTTTTTTCCTCTTGAAGTACCCCATGCAGAGACTGGCGAAAAACACTTTCATTTTAAAGGGGTTCCAAGCTTCGAAAAAACTACTAGTTTGCTGAAATCTCAGCAAACATTTTTTCACCAAATCTTGATGATACTTGGTGGTAATGATCAGTTCACTAATCCCACTTGGCTGCCCAAATTTTATTCTTCTAGGTTGAAGCTTTCATTTCCAGTGACTGTTTGAATTTTTAGGTTTCACTCTGTTTTCTCCAACATAGATAGCTGTGTTTGGAATTCTAAATCAAACACGGTTTGTGCTAGCTCCGTGAAACTTGACAAAATGAAGTAGTTCTAAGTTCTATCTCTATGGTTTGTTTCCTCTTGAAGTACCCCATGCAGAGACTGGCGAAGAACACTTTCGTTTAAAAGGGGTTGCCAAGCTTCCAAAAAACTACTCTTTTGCTGAAATCTCAGCAAACATTTTTTCACCAAATCTTGATGATACTTGGTGGTAATGATCAGTTCACTAAGCCCACTTGGCTGCCCAATTTTCACTCTTCTAGGTTCAAGCGTTCGTTTCCAGTAACACTTTGAATTTTTAGGTTTCACTCTGTTTTCTGCTATATAAATAGATGTGTTTGAAACTCTAAATCAAACACGGTTTGTGCTAGCTCCTTGAAACTTGACAAAATGAAGTAGTTCTAAGTTCTATCTCTATGGTTTGTTTCCTCTTGAAGTACCCCATGCAGAAACTGGCGAAAAACACTTTCGTTTGAAAGGGGTTGCCATGCCTCCAAAAAACTACTAGTTTGCTGAATTCTCAGCAAACATTTTTTCACCAAATCTTGATGATACTTGGTGGTAATGATCAGTTCCCTAATCCCACTTGGCTGCCCAACTTTCACTCTTCTAGGTTCAAGCGTTCGTTTCCAGTAACAGTTTGAATTTTTAGGTTTCACTCTGTTTTCTGCTATATAGATAGATGTGTTTGAAACTCTAAATCAAACACGGTTTGTGCTAGCTCCGTGAAACTTGACAAAATGAAGTAGTTCTAAGTTCTATCTCTATGGTTTGTTTCCTCTTGAAGTACCCCATGCAGAGACTGGCAAAGAACACTTTCGTTTGAAAGGGGTTGCCAAGCTTAAAAAAAAACTACTAGTTTGCTGAAATCTCAGCAACCATTTTTTCAACAAATCTTGATGATACTTGGTGGTAATGATCAGTTCACTAAGCCCACTTGGCTGCCCAATTTTCACTCTTGTAGGTTCAAGCGTTCGTTTCCAGTAACAGTTTGAATTTTTAGGTTTCACTCTGTTTTCTGCTATATAGATAGATGTGTTTGAAACTCTAAATCAAACACGGTTTGTGCTAGCTCCTTGAAACTTGACAAAATGAAGTAGTTCTAAGTTCTATCTCTATGGTTTGTTTCCTCTTGAAGTACCCCATGCAGAGTCTGGCGAAAAACACTTTCGTTTGAAAGGGGTTGCCATGCTTCCAAAAAACTACTCGTTTGCTGAAATCTCAGCAAACATTTTTTCACCAAATCTTGATGATACTTGGTGGTAATGATCAGTTCACTAAGCCCACTTGGCTGCCCAATTTTCACTCTTCTAGGTTCAAGCGTTCGTTTCCAGTAACACTTTGAATTTTTAGGTTTCACTCTGTTTTCTGCTATATAGATAGATGTGTTTGAAACTCTAAATCAAACACGGTTTGTGCTAGCTCCTTGAAACTTGACCAAATGAAGTAGTTTTAAGTTCTATCTCTATGGTTTGTTTCCTCTTGAAGTACCCCATGCAGAGTCTGGCGAAAAACACTTTCGTTTTAAAGGGGTAGCCAAGCTTCCAAAAAACTACTAGTTTGCTGAAATCTCAGCAAACATTTTTTCACCAAAACTTGATGATACTTGGTGGTAATGATCAGTTCACTAAGCCCACTTGGCTGCCCAGTATTTACTCTTCTAGGTTCAAGCGTTCGTTTCCAGTAACACTTTGAAATTTTAGGTTTCACTCTGTTTTCTGCTATATAGATAGATGTCTTTGAATCTCTAAATCAAACACGGTTTGTGCTAGCTCCTTGCAACTTGACAAAATGAAGTAGTTGTTAGTTCTATCTCTATGGTTTTTTTCCTCTTGAAGTACCCCATGCAGAGACTGGCGAAAAACACTTTCGTTTGAAAGGGGTTGCCAAGCTTCCAAAAAACTACTAGTTTGCTGAAATCTCAGCAAACATTTTTTCACCAAATCTTGATGATACTTGGTGGTAATGATCAGTTCACTAAGCCCACTTGGCTGCCCAATTTTCACTCTTCTAGGTTCAAGCGTTCGTTTCCAGTAACACTTTCAATTTTTAGGTTTCACTCTGTTTTCTGCTATATAGATAGATGTGTTTGAAACTCTAAATCAAACACGGTTTGTGCTAGCTCTTTGAAACTTGACAAAATAAAGTAGTTCTAAGTTTTATCTCTATGTTTGTTTCCTCTTGAAGTACCCCATGCAGAAACTGGCGAAAAACACTTTCGTTTGAAAGGGGTTGCCATGCTTCCAAAAAACTACTAGTTTGCTGAAATCTCAGCAAACATTTTTTCACCAAATCTTGATGATACTTGGTGGTAATGATCAGTTCACTAATCCCACTTGGCTGCCCAACTTTCACTCTTCTAGGTTCAAGCGTTCGTTTCCAGTAACAGTTTGAATTTTTAGGTTTCACTCTATTTTCTACTATATAGATAGATGTGTTTGAAACTCTAAATCAAACACGGTTTGTGCTAGCTCCGTGAAACTTGACAAAATGAAGTACTTCTGAGTTCTATCTCTATGGTTTGTTTCCTTGAAGTACCCCATGCAGAGACTGGCAAAGAACACTTTCGTTTGAAAGGGGTTGCCAAGCTTAAAAAAAAACTACTAGTTTGCTGAAATCTCAGCAACCATTTTTTCACCAAATCTTGATGATACTTGGTGGTAATGATCAGTTCACTAAGCCCACTTGGCTGCCCAATTTTCACTCTTGTATGTTCAAGCGTTCGTTTCCAGTAACAGTTTGAATTTTTAGGTTTCACTCTGTTTTCTGCTATATAGATAGATGTGTTTGAAACTCTAAATCAAACACGGTTTGTGCTAGCTCCGTGAAACTTGACAAAATGAAGTAGTTCTAAGTTCTATCTCTATGGTTTGTTTCCTCTTGAAGTACCCCATGCAGAGACTGGCGAAGAACACTTTCGTTTGAAAGGGTTGCCAAGCTTCCAAAAAACTACTCGTTTGCTGAAATCTCAGCAAACATTTTTTCACCAAATCTTGATGATACTTGGTGGTAATGATCAGTTCACTAAGCCCACTTGGCTGCCCAATTTTCACTCTTCTAGGTTCAAGCGTTCGTTTCCAGTAACACTTTGAATTTTTAGGTTTCACTCTGTTTTCTGCTATATAGATAGATGTGTTGAAACTCTAAATCAAACACGGTTTGTGCTAGCTCCTTGAAACTTGACCAAATGAAGTAGTTCTAAGTTCTATCTCTATGGTTTGTTTCCTCTTGAAGTACCCCATGCAGAGACTGGCGAAGAACACTTTCGTTTGAAAGGGGTTGCCAAGCTTCCAAAAAAATACTCGTTTGCTGAAATCTCAGCAAACATTTTTTCACCAAATCTTGATGATACTTGGTGGTAATGATCAGTTCACTAAGCCCACTTCGCTGCCCAATTTTCACACTTCTAGGTTCAAGCGTTCGTTTCCAGTAACACTTTGAATTTTTCGGTTTCACTCTGTTTTCTGCTATATAGATAGATGTGTTTGAAACTCTAAATCAAACACGGTTTGTGCTAGCTCCTTGAAACTTGACACAATGAAGTAGTTCTAAGTTCTATCTCTATGGTTTGTTTCCTCTTGAAGTACCCCATGCAGAAACTGGCGAAAAACACTTTCGTTTGAAAGGGGTTGCCATGCTTCCAAAAAACTACTAGTTTGCTGAAATCTCAGCAAACATTTTTTCACCAAATCTTGATGATACTTGGTGGTAATGATCAGTTCACTAATCCCACTTGGCTGCCCAACTTTCACTCTTCCAGGTTCAAGCGTTCGTTTCCAGTAACAGTTTGAATTTTTAGGTTTCACTCTGTTTTCTGCTATATAGATAGATGTGTTTGAAACTCTAAATCAAACACGGTTTGTGCTAGCTCCGTGAAACTTGACAAAATGAAGTAGTTCTAAGTTCTATCTCTATGGTTTGTTTCCTCTTGAAGTACCCCATGCAGAGACTGGCAAAGAACACTTTCGTTTGAAAGGGGTTGCCAAGCTTAAAAAAAAACTACTAGTTTGCTGAAATCTCAGCAACCATTTTTTCAATAAATCTTGAAGATACTTGGTGGTAATGATCAGTTCACTAAGCCCACTTGGCTGCCCAATTTTCACTCTTGTAGGTTCAAGCGTTCGTTTCCAGTAACAGTTTGAATTTTTAGGTTTCACTCTGTTTTCTGCTATATAGATAGATGTGTTTGAAACTCTAAATCAAACACGGTTTGTGCTAGCTCCGTGAAACTTGACAAAATGAAGTAGTTCTAAGTTCTATCTCTATGATATGTTTCCTCTTGAAGTACCCCATGCAGAGACTGGCGAAGAACACTTTCGTTTGAAAGGGGTTGCCAAGCTTCCAAAAAACTACTCGTTTGCTAAAATCTCAGCAACCATTTTTTCACCAAATCTTGATGATACTTGGTGGTAATGATCAGTTCACTAAGCCCACTTGGCTGCCCAATTTTCACTCTTCTAGGTTCAAGCGTTCGTTTCCAGTAACACTTTGAATTTTTAGGTTTCACTCTGTTTTCTGCTATATAGATAGATGTGTTTGAAACTCTAAATCAAACACGGTTTGTGCTAGCTCCTTGAAACTTGACAAAATGAAGTACTTCTAAGTTCTATCTCTATGGTTTGTTTCCTCTTGAAGTACCCCATGCAGAAACTGGCGAAAAACACTTTCGTTTGAAAGGGGTTGCCATGCTTCCAAAAAACTACTTGTTTGCTGAAATCTCAGCAAACATTTTTTCACCAAATCTTGATGATACTTGGTGGTAATGATCAGTTCACTAAGCCCACTTGGCTGCCCAATTTTCACTCTTCTAGGTTCAAGCGTTCGTTTCCAGTAACACTTTGAATTTTTAGGTTTCACTCTGTTTTCTGCTATATAGATAGATGTGTTTGAAACTCTAAATCAAACACGGTTTGTGCTAGCTCCTTGAAACTTGACCAAAGGAAGTAGTTCTAAGTTCTATCTCTATTGTTTGTTTTTTCTTGAAGTACCCCATGCAGAGACTGGCGAAAAACACTTTCGTTTTAAAGGGGTTGCCAAGCTTCCAAAAAACTACTCGTTTGCTGAAATCTCAGCAAACATTTTTTCACCAAATCTTGATGATACTTGGTGGTAAGGATCAGTTCACTAATGCCACTAGGCTGCCCAACTTTCAATCTTCTAGGTTCAAGCATTCGTTTCCAGTAACAGTTTGAATTTTTAGGTTTCACTCTGTTTTCTGCTATAAAGATAGATGTGTTTGAAACTCTAAATCAAACACGGTTTGTGCTAGCTCCGTGAAACGTGACAAAATGAAGTAGTTCTAAGTTCTATCTCTATGGTTTTTTTCCTCTTGAAGTACCCCATGCAGAAACTGGCGAAAAACACTTTCGTTTGAAAGGGGTTGCCATGCTTCCAAAAAACTACTAGTTTGCTGAAATCTCACCAAACATTTTTTCACCAAATCTTGATGATACTTGGTGGTAATGATCAGTTCACTAAGCCCACTTGTCTGCCCAGTTTTCACTCTTCTAGGTTCAAGCGTTCGTTTCCAGTAACACTTTGAATTTTTAGGTTTCATTCTGTTTTCTGCTATATAGATAGATGTGTTTGAAACTCTAAATCAAACACGGTTTGTGCTAGCTCCTTGAAACTTGACCAAATGAAGTAGTTTTAAGTTCTATCTCTATGGTTTGTTTCCTCTTGAAGTACCCCATGCAGAGACTGGCGAAAAACACTTTCGTTTTAAAGGGGTAGCCAAGCTTCCAAAAAACTAGTAGTTTGCTGAAATCTCAGCAACCATTTTTTCACCAAATCTTGATGATACTTGGTGGTAATGATCAGTTCACTAATCCCACTTGGCTGCCCAACTTTCACTCTTCTAGGTTCAAGCGTTCGTTTCCAGTAACAGTTTGAATTTTTAGGTTTCACTCTGTTTTCTGTTATATAGATAGATGTGTTTGAAACTCTAAATCAAACACGGTTTGTGCTAGCTCCTTGAAACTTGACCAAATGAAGTAGTTCTAAGTTCTATCTCTATGGTTTGTTTCCTCTTGAAGTACCCCATGCAGAGACTGGCGAAAAACACTTTCGTTTGAAAGGGGTTGCCAAGCTTCCAAAAAACTACTAGTTTGCTGAAATCTCAGCAACCATTTTTCACCAAAACTTGATGATGTTTGGTGGTAATGATCAGTTCACTAAGCCCACTTGGCTGCCCAATTTTTACTCTTCTAGGTTCAAGCGTTCGTTTCCAGTAACACTTTGAAATTTTAGGTTTCACTCTGTTTTCTGCTATATAGATAGATGTCTTTGAAACTCTAAATCAAACACGGTTTGTGCTAGCTCCTTGAAACTTGACAAAATGAAGTAGTTGTTAGTTCTATCTCTATGGTTTTTTTCCTCTTGAAGTACCCCATGCAGAGACTGGCGAAAAACACTTTCATTTTAAAGGGGTTGCCAAGCTTCGAAAAAACTACTAGTTTGCTGAAATCTCAGCAAACATTTTTTCACCAAATCTTGATGATACTTGGTGGTAATGATCAGTTCACTAATCCCACTTGGCTGCCCAAATTTTATTCTTCTAGGTTGAAGCTTTCGTTTCCAGTGACTGTTTGAATTTTTAGGTTTCACTCTGTTTTCTCCAACATAGATAGCTGTGTTTGGAATTCTAAATCAAATACGGTTTGTGCTAGCTCCGTGAAACTTGACAAAATGAAGTAGTTCTAAGTTCTATCTCTATGGTTTGTTTCCTCTTGAAGTACCCCATGCAGAGACTGGCGAAGAACACTTTCGTTTGAAAGGGGTTGCCAAGCTTCCAAAAAACTACTCTTTTGCTGAAATCTCAGCAAACATTTTTTCACCAAATCTTGATGATACTTGGTGGTAATGATCAGTTCACTAAGCCCACTTGGCTGCCCAATTTTCACTCTTCTAGGTTCAAGCGTTCGTTTCCAGTAACACTTTGAATTTTTAGGTTTCACTCTGTTTTCTGCTATATAAATAGATGTGTTTGAAACTCTAAATCAAACACGGTTTGTGCTAGCTCCTTGAAACTTGACAAAATGAAGTAGTTCTAAGTTCTATCTCTATGGTTTGTTTCCTCTTGAAGTACCCCATGCAGAAACTGGCGAAAAAAACTTTCGTTTGAAAGGGGTTGCCATGCCTCCAAAAAACTACTAGTTTGCTGAATTCTCAGCAAACATTTTTTCACCAAATCTTGATGACACTTGGTGGTAATGATCAGTTCCCTAATCCCACTTGGCTGCCCAACTTTCACTCTTCTAGGTTCAAGCGTTCGTTTCCAGTAACAGTTTGAATTTTTAGGTTTCACTCTGTTTTCTGCAATATAGATAGATGTGTTTGAAACTCTAAATCAAACACGGTTTGTGCTAGCTCCGTGAAACTTGACAAAATGAAGCAGTTCTAAGTTCTATCTCTATGGTTTGTTTCCTCTTGAAGTACCCCATGCAGAGACTGGCAAAGAACACTTTCGTTTGAAAGGGGTTGCCAAGCTTAAAAAAAAACTACTAGTTTGCTGAAATCTCAGCAACCATTTTTTCACCAAATCTTGATGATACTTGGTGGTAATGATCAGTTCACTAAGCCCACTTGGCTGCCCAATTTTCACTCTTGTAGGTTCAAGCGTTCGTTTCCAGTAACAGTTTGAATTTTTAGGTTTCACACTGTTTTCTGCTATATAGATAGATGTGTTTGAAACTCTAAATCAAACACGGTTTGTGCTAGCTCCTTGAAACTTGACAAAATGAAGTAGTTCTAAGTTCTATCTCTATGGTTTGTTTCCTCTTGAAGTACCCCATGCAGAAACTGGCGAAAAACACTTTCGTTTGAAAGGGGTTGCCATGCTTCCAAAAAACTACTCGTTTGCTGAAATCTCAGCAAACATTTTTTCACCAAATCTTGATGATACTTGGTGGTAATGATCAGTTCACTAAGCCCACTTGGCTGCCCAATTTTCACTCTTCTAGGTTCAAGCGTTCGTTTCCAGTAACACTTTGAATTTTTAGGTTTCACTCTGTTTTCTGCTATATAGATAGATGTGTTTGAAACTCTAAATCAAACACGGTTTGTGCTAGCTCCTTGAAACTTGACCAAATGAAGTAGTTTTAAGTTCTATCTCTATGGTTTGTTTCCTCTTGAAGTACCCCATGCAGAGTCTGGCGAAAAACACTTTCGTTTTAAAGGGGTAGCCAAGCTTCCAAAAAACTACTAGTTTGCTGAAATCTCAGCAAACATTTTTTCACCAAAACTTGATGATACTTGGTGGTAATGATCAGTTCACTAAGCCCACTTGGCTGCCCAATATTTACTCTTCTAGGTTCAAGCGTTCGTTTCCAGTAACACTTTGAAATTTTAGGTTTCACTCTGTTTTCTGCTATATAGATAGATGTCTTTGAATCTCTAAATCAAACACGGTTTGTGCTAGCTCCTTGCAACTTGACAAAATGAAGTAGTTGTTAGTTCTATCTCTATGGTTTTTTTCCTCTTGAAGTACCCCATGCAGAGACTGGCGAAAAACACTTTCGTTTGAAAGGGGTTGCCAAGCTTCCAAAAAACTACTAGTTTGCTGAAATCTCAGCAAACATTTTTTCACCAAATCTTGATGATACTTGGTGGTAATGATCAGTTTACTAAGCCCACTTGGCTGCCCAAATTTCACTCTTGTAGGTTCAAGCGTTCGTTTCCTGTAACACTTTGAATTTTTAGGTTTCACTCTGTTTTCTGCTATATAGATAGATGTGTTTGAAACTCTAAATCAAACACGGTTTGTGCTAGCTCCTTGAAACTTGACCAAATGAAGTAGTTCTAAGTTCTATATCTATGGTTTGTTTCCTCTTGAAGTACCCCATGCAGAAACTGGCGAAAAACACTTTCGTTTTAGAGGGGTTGCCAAGCTTCCAAAAAACTACTCGTTTGCTGAAATCTCAGCAAACATTTTTTCACCAAATCTTGATGATTCTTGGTGGTAATGATCAGTTCAATAATCCCACTTGGCTGCCCAACTTTCACTCTTCTAGGTTCAAGCGTTCGTTTCCAGTAACACTTTGAATTTTTAGGTTTCACTCTGTTTTCTGCTATATAGATAGATGTGTTGAAACTCTAAATCAAACACGGTTTGTGCTAGCTCCTTGAAACTTGACCAAATGAAGTAGTTCTAAGTTCTATCTCTATGGTTTGTTTCCTGTTGAAGTACCCCATGCAGAGACTGGCGAAGAACACTTTCGTTTGAAAGGGGTTGCCAAGCTTCCAAAAAACTACTCGTTTGCTGAAATCTCAGCAACCATTTTTTCACCAAATCTTGATGATACTTGGTGGTAATGATCAGTTCACTAAGCCCACTTGGCTGCCCAATTTTCACTCTTGTAGGTTCAAGCGTTCGTTTCCAGTAACACTTTGAATTTTTAGGTTTCACTCTGTTTTCTGCTATATAGATAGATGTGTTTGAAACTCTAAATCAAACACGGTTTGTGCTAGCTCCATGAAACTTGACAAAATGAAGTAGTTCTAAGTTCTATCTCTATGGTTTGTTTCCTCTTGAAGTACCCCATGCAGAAACTGGCGAAAAACACTTTCGTTTGAAAGGGGTTGCCATGCTTCCAAAAAACTACTAGTTTGCTGAAATCTCAGCAAACATTTTTTCACCAAATCTTGATGATACTTGGTGGTAATGATCAGTTCACTAAGCCCACTTGGCTGCCCAATTTTCACTCTTCTAGGTTCAAGCGTTCGTTTCCAGTAACACTTTGAATTTTTAGGTTTCACTCTGTTTTCTGCTATATAGATAGATGTGTTTGAAACTCTAAATCAAACACGGTTTGTGCTAGCTCCTTGAAACTTGACAAAATGAAGTAGTTCTAAGTTCTATATCTATGGTTTGTTTCCTCTTGAAGTACCCCATGCAGAAACTGGCGAAAAACACTTTCGTTTGAAAGGGGTTGCCATGCTTCCAAAAAACTACTCGTTTGCTGAAATCTCAGCAAACATTTTTTCACCAAATCTTGATGATACTTGGTGGTAATGATCAGTTCACTAAGCCCACTTGGCTGCCCAATTTTCACTCTTCTAGGTTCAAGCGTTCGTTTCCAGTAACACTTTGAATTTTTCGGTTTCACTCTGTTTTCTGCTATATAGATAGATGTGTTTGAAACTCTAAATCAAACACGGTTTGTGCTAGCTCCGTGAAACTTGACAAAATGAAGTAGTTCTAAGTTCTATCTCTATGGTTTGTTTCCTCTTGAAGTACCCCATGCAGAGACTGGCGAAGAACACTTTCGTTTGAAAGGGGTTGCCAAGCTTCCAAAAAACTACTCGTTTGCTGAAATCTCAGCAACCATTTTTTCACCAAATCTTGATGATACTTGGTGGTAATGATCAGTTCACTAAGCCCACTTGGCTGCCCAATTTTCACTCTTCTAGGTTCAAGCATTCGTTTCCAGTAACACTTTGAATTTTTAGGTTTCACTCTGTTTTCTGCTATATAGATAGATGTGTTTGAAACTCTAAATCAAACACGGTTTGTGCTAGCTCCTTGAAACTTGACCAAAGGAAGTAGTTCTAAGTTCTATCTCTATGGTTTTTTTCCTCTTGAAGTACCCCATGCAGAGACTGGCGAAAAACACTTTCGTTTTAAAGGGGTAGCCAAGCTTCCAAAAAACTAGTAGTTTGCTGAAATCTCAGCAACCATTTTTTCACCAAATCTTGATGATACTTGGTGGTAATGATCAGTTCACTAATCCCACTTGGCTGCCCAACTTTCACTCTTCTAGGTTCAAGCGTTCGTTTCCAGTAACACTTTGAATTTTTAGGTTTCACTCTGTTTTCTGCTATATAGATAGATGTGTTGAAACTCTAAATCAAACACGGTTTGTGCTAGCTCCTTGAAACTTGACCAAATGAAGTAGTTCTAAGTTCTATCTCTATGGTTTGTTTCCTCTTGAAGTACCCCATGCAGAGACTGGCAAAGAACACTTTAGTTTGAAAGGGGTTGCCAAGCTCCAAAAACTACTCGTTTGCTGAAATCTCAGCAAACATTTTTTCACCAAATCTTGATGATACTTGGTGGTAATGATCAGTTCCCTAAGCCCACTTCGCTGCCCAATTTTCACTCTTCTAGGTTCAAGCGTTCGTTTCCAGTAACACTTTGAATTTTTCGGTTTCACTCTGTTTTCTGCTATATAGATAGATGTGTTTGAAACTCTAAATCAAACACGGTTTGTGCTAGCTCCATGAAACTTGACAAAATGAAGTAGTTCTAAGTTCTATCTCTATGGTTTGTTTCCTCTTGAAGTACCCCATGCAGAAACTGGCGAAAAACACTTTCGTTTGAAAGGGGTTGCCATGCTTCCAAAAAACTACTAGTTTGCTGAAATCTCAGCAAACATTTTTTCACCAAATCTTGATGATACTTGGTGGTAATGATCAGTTCACTAAGCCCACTTGGCTGCCCAATTTTCACCCTTCTAGGTACAAGCGTTCGTTTCCAGTAACACTTTGAATTTTTAGGTTTCACTCTGTTTTCTGCTATATAGATAGATGTGTTTGAAACTCTAAATCAAACACGGTTTGTGCTAGCTCCTTGAAACTTGACAAAATGAAGTAGTTCTAAGTTCTATATCTATGGTTTGTTTCCTCTTGAAGTACCCCATGCAGAAACTGGCGAAAAACACTTTCGTTTGAAAGGGGTTGCCATGCTTCCAAAAAACTACTCGTTTGCTGAAATCTCAGCAAACATTTTTTCACCAAATCTTGATGATACTTGGTGGTAATGATCAGTTCACTAAGCCCACTTGGCTGCCCAATTTTCACTCTTCTAGGTTCAAGCGATGGTTTCCAGTAACACTTTGAATTTTTCGGTTTCACTCTGTTTTCTGCTATATAGATAGATGTGTTTGAAACTCTAAATCAAACACGGTTTGTGCTAGCTCCGTGAAACTTGACAAAATGAAGTAGTTCTAAGTTCTATCTCTATGGTTTGTTTCCTCTTGAAGTACCCCATGCAGAGACTGGCGAAGAACACTTTCGTTTGAAAGTTGTTGCCAAGCTTCCAAAAAACTACTCGTTTGCTGAAATCTCAGCAACCATTTTTTCACCAAATCTTGATGATACTTGGTGGTAATGATCAGTTCACTAAGCCCACTTGGCTGCCCAATTTTCACTCTTCTAGGTTCAAGCGTTCGTTTCCAGTAACACTTTGAATTTTTAGGTTTCACTCTGTTTTCTGCTATATAGATAGATGTGTTTGAAACTCTAAATCAAACACGGTTTGTGCTAGCTCCTTGAAACTTGACCAAATGAAGTAGTTTTAAGTTCTATCTCTATGGTTTGTTTCCTCTTGAAGTACCCCATGCAGAGACTGGCGAAAAACACTTTCGTTTTAAAGGGGTAGCCAAGCTTCCAAAAAACTAGTAGTTTGCTGAAATCTCAGCAACCATTTTTTCACCAAATCTTGATGATACTTGGTGGTAATGATCAGTTCACTAATCCCACTTGGCTGCCCAACTTTCACTCTTCTAGGTTCAAGCGTTCGTTTCCAGTAACACTTTGAATTTTTAGGTTTCACTCTGTTTTCTGCTATATAGATAGATGTGTTGAAACTCTAAATCAAACACGGTTTGTGCTAGCTCCTTGAAACTTGACCAAATGAAGTAGTTCTAAGTTCTATCTCTATGGTTTGTTTCCTCTTGAAGTACCCCATGCAGAGACTGGCAAAGAACACTTTAGTTTGAAAGGGGTTGCCAAGCTCCAAAAACTACTCGTTTGCTGAAATCTCAGCAAACATTTTTTCACCAAATCTTGATGATACTTGGTGGTAATGATCAGTTCCCTAAGCCCACTTCGCTGCCCAATTTTCACTCTTCTAGGTTCAAGCGTTCGTTTCCAGTAACACTTTGAATTTTTCGGTTTCACTCTGTTTTCTGCTATATAGATAGATGTGTTTGAAACTCTAAATCAAACACGGTTTGTGCTAGCTCCTTGAAACTTGACAAAATGAAGTAGTTCTAAGTTCTATCTCTATGGTTTTTTTCCTCTTGAAGTACCCCATGCAGAAACTGGCGAAAAACACTTTCGTTTGAAAGGGGTTGCCATGCTTCCAAAAAACTACTAGTTTGCTGAAATCTCAGCAAACATTTTTTCACCAAATCTTGATGATACTTGGTGGTAATGATCAGTTCACTAATCCCACTTGGCTGCCCAACTTTCACTCTTCTAGGTTCAAGCGTTCGTTTCCAGTAACAGTTTGAATTTTTAGGTTTCACTCTGTTTTCTGCTATATAGATAGATGTGTTTAAACTCTAAATCAAACACGGTTTGTGCTAGCTCCTTGAAACTTGACAAAATGAAGTAGTTCTAAGTTCTATCTCTATGGTTTGTTTCCTCTTGAAGTACCCCATGCAGAGACTGGCGAAGAACACTTTCGTTTGAAAGGGGTTGCCAAGCTTCCAAAAAACTACTAGTTTGCTGAAATCTCAGCAAACAGTTTTTCACCAAACTTGATGATACTTGGTGGTAATGATCAGTTCACTAATCCCACTTGGCTGCCCAACTGCCATTCTTCTAGGTTCAAGCATTCGTTTCCAGTAACAGTTTGAATTTTTAGGTTTCACTCTGTTTTCTGCTATATAGATAGATGTGTTTGAAACTCTAAATCAAACACGGTTTGTGCTAGCTCCGTGAAACTTGACAAAATGAAGTAATTCTAAGTTCTATCTCTATGGTTTGTTTCCTCTTGAAGTACCAAATGCAGAGACTGGCGAAGAACACTTTCGTTTGAAAGGGCTTGCCAAGCTTCCAAATAACTACTAGTTTGCTGAAATCTCAGCAACCATTTTTTCACCAAATCTTGATGATACTTGGTGGTAATGATCAGTTCACTAAGCCCACTTGGCTGCCCAATTTTCACTCTTCTAGGTTCAAGCGTTCGTTTAGAGTAACACTTTGAATTTTTAGGTTTCACTCTGTTTTCTCCAACATAGATAGCTGTGTTTGGAATTCTAAATCAAACACGGTTTGTGCTAGCTCCTTGAAACTTGACCAAATGAAGTAGTTCTAAGTTCTATCTCTATGGTTTGTTTCCTCTTGAAGTACCCCATGCAGAGACTGGCGAAAAACACTTTCGATGAAAGGGGTTGCCAAGCTTCCAAAAAACTACTAGTTTGCTGAAATCTCAGCAAACATTTTTTCACCAAATCTTGATGATTCTTGGTGGTAATGATCAGTTCAATAATCCCACTTGGCTGCCCAACTTTCACTCTTCTAGGTTCAAGCGTTCGTTTCCAGTAACACTTTGAATTTTTAGGTTTCACTCTGTTTTCTGCTATATAGATAGATGTGTGAAACTCTAAATCAAACACGGTTTGTGCTAGCTCCTTGAAACTTGACCAAATGAAGTAGTTCTAAGTTCTATCTCTATGGTTTGTTTCCTCTTGAAGTACCCCATGCAGAGACTGGCGAAGAACACTTTCGTTTAAAGGGGTTGCCAAGCTTCCAAAAAACTACTCGTTTGCTGAAATCTCAGCAAGCATTTTTTCACCAAATCTTGATGATACTTGGTGGTAATGATCAGTTCACTAAGCCCACTTGGCTGCCCAATTTTCACTCTTCTAGGTTCAAGCGTTCGTTTCCAGTAACACTTTGAATTTTTAGGTTTCACTCTGTTTTCTGCTATATAGATAGATGTGTTTGAAACTCTAAATCAAACACGGTTTGTGCTAGCTCCGTGAAACTTGACAAAATGAAGTAGTTCTAAGTTCTATCTCTATGGTTTGTTTCCTCTTGAAGTACCCCATGCAGAGACTGGCGAAGAACACTTTCGTTTGAAAGGGGTTGCCAAGCTTCCAAAAAACTACTCGTTTGCTGAAATCTCAGCAAACATGTTTTCACCAAATCTTGATGATACTTGGTGGTAATGATCAGTTCACTAAGCCCACTTGGCTGCCCAATTTTCACTCTTCTAGGTTCAAGCGTTCGTTTCCAGTAACACTTTGAATTTTTAGGTTTCACTCTGTTTTCTGCTATATAGATAGATGTGTTTTGAAATTCTAAATCAAACACGGTTTGTGCTAGCTCTGTGAAACTTGACAAAATGAAGTAGTTCTAAGTTCTATCTCTATGGTTTGTTTCCTCTTGGAGTACCCCATGCAGAAACTGGCGAAAAACACTTTCGTTTGAAAG
>NW_027517618.1:0-41459 GCF_048772815.1 Callospermophilus lateralis
CAGTAAAGTAGTTCTACATTCTATTTTTATTTTTTGTTTCCTCTGAATGTAGACCTAAGCAGAGACTGACGAAAGACACATTCAATGAAAGGCGTTGTTAGGCTGCCAAAATACTACAGTCTCCTGAAATCTCAACATATTTTTTTTTCCGACCTTCATGATAATTTCAAGTAATGAGCAGTACACCAATAAAACGAGGATGTTCAAGTTTCGTTCTCCTAGGTTGAATCATTCGTTTGCAGTAACAGTTTGAATTTTTAGTTTTCACTCTGTTTTCTCCTATATTGACAGATGCAGTTCGAACTCTAAATCAAACATAGTTTGTGCTAGCTTCTTGAAAATTGACACAATAAAGTAGTTCTACGTTCTATCTCTAAGGTTTGTTTCCTCTTGATGTAGCCTTAAGCAGAGACTGGCGAATAACACTTTCAATGAGAGGCATTGTTAAGCTTACAAAAAACTACCGTCTCCTGAAATCTCAACATATATTTTTTCATCCAATCTTCATGATTCTTTCAAGTATTGATCAGTACACCAATCAAACGTGGATGCCCAAGTTTTGTTCTTCTAGGTTGTAGCATTCGTTTGCAGGAACAGTTAGAAATTATAGGTTTCACTCTGTTTTCTCCTATATTGGCAGATGCAGTTAGAACTCTAAATCAAACACGGTTTGTGCTAGCTTCTTGAAACTTGACACAATAAAGTAGTTCTACGTTCTATCTCTAAGGTTTGTTTCCTCTTGTATCCTAAAGCTGGGACTGGCGAATAACACTTATACTGAAAGGGGTTGCCAAACTTCCAACACACTAGAGTCTCCTGAAATCTCAACATATATTTTTTCATCCAATCTTCATGATACTTTCAAGTAATGATCAGTACAACAATCCCACTTGGATGCCAAAGTTTAGTTCTCCTAGATTGAAGCATTCTTTTGGAGTAACAGTTTGAATTTTTAGGTTTCACTCTGTTTTCTCCTATATTGACAGATGTAGTTCGAACTCTAAATCAAACACGGTTTGTGCTAGCTTCTTGAAACTTGAAACAGTAAAGTAGTTCTACATTCTATTTTTATTTTTTGTTTCCTCTGAATGTAGACCTAAGCAGAGACTGACGAAAGACACATTCAATGAAAGGCGTTGTTAGGCTGCCAAAATACTACAGTCTCCTGAAATTTCAACATATTTTTTTTTCCGACCTTCATGATAATTTCAAGTAATGAGCAGTACACCAATAAAACGAGGATGTTCAAGTTTCGTTCTCCTAGGTTGAATCATTCGTTTGCAGTAACAGTTTGAATTTTTAGTTTTCACTCTGTTTTCTCCTATATTGACAGATGCAGTTCGAACTCTAAATCAAACATGGTTTGTGCTAGCTTCTTGAAAATTGACAAAATAAAGTAGTTCTACGTTCTATCTCTAAGGTTTGTTTCCTCTTGATGTAGCCTTAAGCAGAGACTGGCGAATAACACTTTCAATGAGAGGCATTGTTAAGCTTACAAAAAACTACCGTCTCCTGAAATCTCAACATATATTTTTTCATCCAATCTTCATGATTCTTTCAAGTATTGATCAGTACACCAATCAAACGTGGATGCCCAAGTTTTGTTCTTCTAGGTTGTAGCATTCGTTTGCAGGAACAGTTAGAAATTATAGGTTTCACTCTGTTTTCTCCTATATTGACAGATGCAGTTAGAACTCTAAATCAAACACGGTTTGTGCTAGCTTCTTGAAACTTGACACAATAAAGTAGTTCTACGTTCTATCTCTAAGGTTTGTTTCCTCTTGTATCCTAAAGCTGGGACTGGCGAATAACACTTATACTGAAAGGGGTTGCCAAACTTCCAACACACTTGAGTCTCCTGAAATCTCAACATATATTTTTTCATCCAATCTTCATGATACTTTCAAGTAATGATCAGTACAACAATCCCACTTGGATGCCAAAGTTTAGTTCTCCTAGATTGAAGCATTCTTTTGGAGTAACAGTTTGAATTTTTAGGTTTCACTCTGTTTTCTCCTATATTGACAAATGTAGTTCGAACTCTAAATCAAACACGGTTTGTGCTAGCTTCTTGAAACTTGAAACAGTAAAGTAGTTCTACATTCTATTTTTATTTTTTGTTTCCTCTGAATGTAGACCTAAGCAGAGACTGACGAAAGACACATTCAATGAAAGGCGTTGTTAGGCTGCCAAAATACTACAGTCTCCTGAAATCTCAACATATTTTTTTTTCCGACCTTCATGATAATTTCAAGTAATGAGCAGTACACCAATAAAACGAGGATGTTCAAGTTTCGTTCTCCTAGGTTGAATCATTCGTTTGCAGTAACAGTTTGAATTTTTAGTTTTCACTCTGTTTTCTCCTATATTGACAGATGCAGTTCGAACTCTAAATCAAACATGGTTTGTGCTAGCTTCTTGAAAATTGACACAATAAAGTAGTTCTACGTTCTATCTCTAAGGTTTGTTTCCTCTTGATGTAGCCTTAAGCAGAGACTGGCGAATAACACTTTCAATGAGAGGCATTGTTAAGCTTCCAAAAAACTACCGTCTCCTGAAATCTCAACATATATTTTTTCATCCAATCTTCATGATTCTTTCAAGTATTGATCAGTACACCAATCAAACGTGGATGCCCAAGTTCTGTTCTTCTAGGTTGTAGCATTCGTTTGCAGGAACAGTTAGAAATTATAGGTTTCACTCTGTTTTCTCCTATATTGACAGATGCAGTTAGAACTCTAAATCAAACACGGTTTGTGCTAGCTTCTTGAAACTTGACACAATAAAGTAGTTCTACGTTCTATCTCTAAGGTTTGTTTCCTCTTGTATCCTAAAGCTGGGACTGGCGAATAACACTTATACTGAAAGGGGTTGCCAAACTTCCAACACACTAGAGTCTCCTGAAATCTCAACATATATTTTTTCATCCAATCTTCATGATACTTTCAAGTAATGATCAGTACAACAATCCCACTTGGATGCCAAAGTTTAGTTCTCCTAGATTGAAGCATTCTTTTGGAGTAACAGTTTGAATTTTTAGGTTTCACTCTGTTTTCTCCTATATTGACAAATGTAGTTCAAACTCTAAATCAAACACGGTTTGTGCTAGCTTCTTGAAACTTGAAACAGTAAAGTAGTTCTACATTCTATTTTTATTTTTTGTTTCCTCTGGATGTAGACCTAAGCAGAGACTGACGAAAGACACATTCAATGAAAGGCGTTGTTAGGCTGCCAAAATACTACAGTCTCCTGAAATCTCAACATATTTTTTTTCCGACCTTCATGATAATTTCAAGTAATGAGCAGTACACCAATAAAACGAGGATGTTCAAGTTTCGTTCTCCTAGGTTGATGCATTCGTTTGCAGTAACAGTTTGAATTTTTAGTTTTCACTCTGTTTTCTCCTATATTGACAGATGCAGTTCGAACTCTAAATCAAACATGGTTTGTGCTAGCTTCTTGAAACTTGACACAATAAAGTAGTTCTACGTTCTATCTCTAAGGTTTGTTTCCTCTTGATGTAGCCTTAAGCAGAGACTGGCGAATAAACTTTCAATGAAAGGCGTTGTTAAGCTTCCAAAAAACTACCGTCTCCTGAAATCTCAACATACATTTTTTCATCCAATCTTCATGATTCTTTCAAGTATTGATCAGTACACCAATCAAACGTGGATGCCCAAGTTTTGTTCTTCTAGTTTGTAGCATTCGTTTGCAGGAACAGTTAGAAATTATAGGTTTCACTCTGTTTTCTCCTATATTGACAGATGCAGTTAGAACTCTAAATCAAACACGGTTTGTGCTAGCTTCTTGAAACTTGACACAATAAAGTAGTTCTAGGTTCTATCTCTAAGGTTTGTTTCCTCTTGTATCATAAACTGGGACTGGCGAATAACACTTATACTGAAAGGGCTTGCCAAACTTCCAACACACTAGAGTCTCCTGAAATCTCAACATATATTTTTTCATCCAATCTTCATGATACTTTCAAGTAATGATCAGTACACCAATCCCACTTGGATGCCAAAGTTTAGTTCTCCTAGATTGAATCATTCTTTTGGAGTAACAGTTTGAATTTTTAGGTTTCACTCTGTTTTCTCCTATATTGACAAATGTAGTTCGAACTCTAAATCAAACACGGTTTGTGCTAGCTTCTTGAAACTTGAAACAGTAAAGTAGTTCTACATTCTATTTTTATTTTTTGTTTCCTCTGAATGTAGACCTAAGCAGAGACTGACGAAAGACACATTCAATGAAAGGCGTTGTTAGGCTGCCAAAATACTACAGTCTCCTGAAATCTCAACATATTTTTTTTTCCGACCTTCATGATAATTTCAAGTAATGAGCAGTACACCAATAAAACGAGGATGTTCAAGTTTCGTTCTCCTAGGTTGAATCATTCGTTTGCAGTAACAGTTTGAATTTTTAGTTTTCACTCTGTTTTCTCCTATATTGACAGATGCAGTTCGAACTCTAAATCAAACATGGTTTGTGCTAGCTTCTTGAAAATTGACACAATAAAGTAGTTCTACGTTCTATCTCTAAGGTTTGTTTCCTCTTGATGTAGCCTTAAGCAGAGACTGGCGAATAACACTTTCAATGAGAGGCATTGTTAAGCTTACAAAAAACTACCGTCTCCTGAAATCTCAACATATATTTTTTCATCCAATCTTCATGATTCTTTCAAGTATTGATCAGTACACCAATCAAACGTGGATGCCCAAGTTTTGTTCTTCTAGGTTGTAGCATTCGTTTGCAGGAACAGTTAGAAATTATAGGTTTCACTCTGTTTTCTCCTATATTGACAGATGCAGTTAGAACTCTAAATCAAACACGGTTTGTGCTAGCTTCTTGAAACTTGACACAATAAAGTAGTTCTACGTTCTATCTCTAAGGTTTGTTTCCTCTTGTATCCTAAAGCTGGGACTGGCGAATAACACTTATACTGAAAGGGGTTGCCAAACTTCCAACACACTAGAGTCTCCTGAAATCTCAACATATATTTTTTCATCCAATCTTCATGATACTTTCAAGTAATGAGCAGTACACCAATCAAACGTGGATGCCCAAGTTTTGTTCTTCTAGGTTGTAGCATTCATTTGCAGGAACAGTTAGAAATTATAGGTTTCACTCTGTTTTCTCCTATATTGACAGATGCAGTTCGAACTCTAAATCAAACATGGTTTGTGCTAGCTTCTTGAAACTTGAAACAGTAAAGTAGTTCTACATTCTATTTTTATTTTTTGTTTCCTCTGAATGTAGACCTAAGCAGAGACTGACGAAAGACACATTCAATGAAAGGCGTTGTTAGGCTGCCAAAATACTACAGTCTCCTGAAATCTCAACATATTTTTTTTTCCGACCTTCATGATAATTTCAAGTAATGAGCAGTACACCAATAAAACGAGGATGTTCAAGTTTCGTTCTCCTAGGTTGAATCATTCGTTTGCAGTAACAGTTTGAATTTTTAGTTTTCACTCTGTTTTCTCCTATATTGACAGATGCAGTTCGAACTCTAAATCAAACATGGTTTGTGCTAGCTTCTTGAAAATTGACAAAATAAAGTAGTTCTACGTTCTATCTCTAAGGTTTGTTTCCTCTTGATGTAGCCTTAAGCAGAGACTGGCGAATAACACTTTCAATGAGAGGCATTGTTAAGCTTCCAAAAAACTACCGTCTCCTGAAATCTCAACATATATTTTTTCATCCAATCTTCATGATTCTTTCAAGTATTGATCAGTACACCAATCAAACGTGGATGCCCAAGTTTTGTTCTTCTAGGTTGTAGCATTCGTTTGCAGGAACAGTTAGAAATTATAGGTTTCACTCTGTTTTCTCCTATATTGACAGATGCAGTTAGAACTCTAAATCAAACACGGTTTGTGCTAGCTTCTTGAAACTTGACACAATAAAGTAGTTCTACGTTCTATCTCTAAGGTTTGTTTCCTCTTGTATCCTAAAGCTGGGACTGGCGAATAACACTTATACTGAAAGGGGTTGCCAAACTTCCAACACACTAGAGTCTCCTGAAATCTCAACATATATTTTTTCATCCAATTTTCATGATACTTTCAAGTAATGATCAGTACACCAATCCCACTTGGATGCCAAAGTTTAGTTCTCCTAGATTGAAGCATTCTTTTGGAGTAACAGTTTGAATTTTTAGGTTTCACTCTGTTTTCTCCTAAATTGACAAATGTAGTTCGAACTCTAAATCAAACACGGTTTGTGCTAGCTTCTTGAAAATTGAAACAGTAAAGTAGTTCTACATTCTATTTTTATTTTTTGTTTCCTCTGAATGTAGACCTAAGCAGAGACTGACGAAAGACACATTCAATGAAAGGCGTTGTTAGGCTGCCAAAATACTACAGTCTCCTGAAATCTCAACATATTTTTTTTTCCGACCTTCATGATAATTTCAAGTAATGAGCAGTACACCAATAAAACGAGGATGTTCAAGTTTCGTTCTCCTAGGTTGAATCATTCGTTTGCAGTAACAGTTTGAATTTTTAGTTTTCACTCTGTTTTCTCCTATATTGACAGATGCAGTTCGAACTCTAAATCAAACATGGTTTGTGCTAGCTTCTTGAAAATTGACACAATAAAGTAGTTCTACGTTCTATCTCTAAGGTTTGTTTCCTCTTGATGTAGCCTTAAGCAGAGACTGGCGAATAACACTTTCAATGAGAGGCATTGTTAAGCTTCCAAAAAACTACCGTCTCCTGAAATCTCAACATATATTTTTTCATCCAATCTTCATGATTCTTTCAAGTATTGATCAGTACACCAATCAAACGTGGATGCCCAAGTTCTGTTCTTCTAGGTTGTAGCATTCGTTTGCAGGAACAGTTAGAAATTATAGGTTTCACTCTGTTTTCTCCTATATTGACAGATGCAGTTAGAACTCTAAATCAAACACGGTTTGTGCTAGCTTCTTGAAACTTGACACAATAAAGTAGTTCTACGTTCTATCTCTAAGGTTTGTTTCCTCTTGTATCCTAAAGCTGGGACTGGCGAATAACACTTATACTGAAAGGGGTTGCCAAACTTCCAACACACTAGAGTCTCCTGAAATCTCAACATATATTTTTTCATCCAATCTTCATGATACTTTCAAGTAATGATCAGTACAACAATCCCACTTGGATGCCAAAGTTTAGTTCTCCTAGATTGAAGCATTCTTTTGGAGTAACAGTTTGAATTTTTAGGTTTCACTCTGTTTTCTCCTATATTGACAAATGTAGTTCGAACTCTAAATCAAACACGGTTTGTGCTAGCTTCTTGAAACTTGAAACAGTAAAGTAGTTCTACATTCTATTTTTATTTTTTGTTTCCTCTGGATGTAGACCTAAGCAGAGACTGACGAAAGACACATTCAATGAAAGGCGTTGTTAGGCTGCCAAAATACTACAGTCTCCTGAAATCTCAACATATTTTTTTTCCGACCTTCATGATAATTTCAAGTAATGAGCAGTACACCAATAAAACGAGGATGTTCAAGTTTCGTTCTCCTAGGTTGATGCATTCGTTTGCAGTAACAGTTTGAATTTTTAGTTTTCACTCTGTTTTCTCCTATATTGACAGATGCAGTTCGAACTCTAAATCAAACATGGTTTGTGCTAGCTTCTTGAAACTTGACACAATAAAGTAGTTCTACGTTCTATCTCTAAGGTTTGTTTCCTCTTGATGTAGCCTTAAGCAGAGACTGGCGAATAACACTTTCAATGAGAGGCGTTGTTAAGCTTCCAAAAAACTACCGTCTCCTGAAATCTCAACATATATTTTTTCATCCAATCTTCATGATTCTTTCAAGTATTGATCAGTACACCAATCAAACGTGGATGCCCAAGTTTTGTCCTTCTAGGTTGTAGCATTCGTTTGCAGGAACAGTTAGAAATTATAGGTTTCACTCTGTTTTCTCCTATATTGACAGATGCAGTTAGAACTCTAAATCAAACATGGTTTGTGCTAGCTTCTTGAAACTTGACACAATAAAGTAGTTCTACGTTCTATCTCTAAGGTTTGTTTCCTCTTGTATCCTAAAGCTGGGACTGGCGAATAACACTTACACTGAAAGGGGTTGCCAAACTTCCAACACACTAGAGTCTCCTGAAATCTCAACATATATTTTTTCATCCAATCTTCATGATACTTTCAAGTAATGATCAGTACACCATTCCACTTGGATGCCAAAGTTTAGTTCTCCTAGATTGAAGCATTCTTTTGGAGTAAAAGTTTGAATATTTAGGTTTCACTCTATTTTCTCCTATATTGACAAATGTAGTTCGAACTCTAAATCAAACACGGTTTGTGCTAGCTTCTTGAAACTTGAAACAGTAAAGTAGTTCTACATTCTATTTTTATTTTTTGTTTCCTCTGGATGTAGACCTAAGCAGAGACTGACGAAAGACACATTCAATGAAAGGCGTTGTTAGGCTGCCAAAATACTACAGTCTCCTGAAATCTCAACATATTTTTTTTTCCGACTTTCATGATAATTTCAAGTAATGAGCAGTACACCAATAAAACGAGGATGTTCAAGTTTCATTCTCCTAGGTTGAAGCATTCGTTTCAGTAACAGTTTGAATTTTTAGTTTTCACTCTGTTTTCTCCTATATTGACAGATACAGTTCGAACTCTAAATCAAACATGGTTTGTGCTAGCTTCTTGAAACTTGACACAATAAAGTAGTTCTACGTTCTATCTCTAAGGTTTGTTTCCTCTTTATGTAGCCTTAAGCAGAGACTGGCGAATAACACTTTCAATGAGAGGCGTTGTTAAGCTTCCAAAAAACTACCGTCTCCTGAAATCTGAACATACATTTTTTCATCCAATCTTCATGATTCTTTCAGATATTGATCAGTACACCAATCAAACGTGGATGCCCAAGTTTTGTTCTTCTAGGTTGTAGCATTCGTTTGCAGGAACAGTTAGAAATTATAGGTTTCACTCTGTTTTCTCCTATATTGACAGATGCAGTTAGAACTCTAAATCAAACACGGTTTGTGCTAGCTTCTTGAAACTTGACACAATAAAGTAGTTCTACGTTCTATCTCTAAGGTTTGTTTCCTCTTGTATCCTAAAGCTGGGACTGGCGAATAACACTTATACTGAAAGGGGTTGCCAAACTTCCAACACACTAGAGTTCGTGAAATCTCAACATATATTTTTTCATCCAATCTTCATGATACTTTCAAGTAATGATCAGTACACCAATCCCACTTGGATGCCAAAGTTTAGTTCTCCTAGATAGAAGCATTCTTTTGGAGTAAGAGTTTGAATTTTTAGGTTTCACTCTGTTTTCTCCTATATTGACAAATGTAGTTCGAACTCTAAATCAAACACGGTTTGTGCTAGCTTCTTGAAACTTGAAACAGTAAGGTAGTTCTACATTCTATTTTTATTTTTTGTTTCCTCTGGATGTAGACCTAAGCAGAGACTGACGAAAGACACATTCAATGAAAGGCGTTGTTAGGCTGCCAGAATACTACAGTCTCCTGAAATCTCAACATGTTTTTTTTTCAGACCTTCGTGATAATTTCAAGTAATGAGCAGTACACCAATCAAACGTGGATGCCCAAGTTTTTTCTTCTAGGTTGTAGCATTCGTTTGCAGTAACAGTTTGAATTTTTAGTTTTCACTCTGTTTTCTCCTATATTGACAGATGCAGTTCGAACTCTAAATCAAACACGGTTTGTGCTAGCTTCTTGAAACTTGAAACAGTAAAGTAGTTCTACGTTCTATCTCTAAAGTTTGTTTCCTCTTGTATCCTAAAGCTGGGACTGGCGAATAACACTTATACTGAAAGGGGTTGCCAAACTTCCAACACACTAGAGTCTCCTGAAATCTCAACATATATTTTTTCATCCAATCTTCATGATACTTTCAAGTAATGATCAGTACAACAATCCCACTTGGATGCCAAAGTTTAGTTCTCCTAGATTGAAGCATTCTTTTGGAGTAACAGTTTGAATTTTTAGGTTTCACTCTGTTTTCTCCTATATTGACAAATGTAGTTCGAACTCTAAATCAAACACGGTTTGTGCTAGCTTCTTGAAACTTGAAACAGTAAAGTAGTTCTACATTCTATTTTTATTTTTTGTTTCCTCTGGATGTAGACCTAAGCAGAGACTGACGAAAGACACATTCAATGAAAAGCGTTGTTAGGCTGCCAAATACTACAGTCTCCTGAAATCTCAACATATTTTTTTTCCGACCTTCATGATAATTTCAAGTAATGAGCAGTACACCAATAAAACGAGGATGTTCAAGTTTCGTTCTCCTAGGTTGATGCATTCGTTTGCAGTAACAGTTTGAATTTTTAGTTTTCACTCTGTTTTCTCCTATATTGACAGATGCAGTTCGAACTCTAAATCAAACATGGTTTGTGCTAGCTTCTTGAAACTTGACACAATAAAGTAGTTCTACGTTCTATCTCTAAGGTTTGTTTCCTCTTGATGTAGCCTTAAGCAGAGACTGGCGAATAACACTTTCAATGAGAGGCGTTGTTAAGCTTCCAAAAAACTACCGTCTCCTGAAATCTCAACATATATTTTTTCATCCAATCTTCATGATTCTTTCAAGTATTGATCAGTACACCAATCAAACGTGGATGCCCAAGTTTTGTTCTTCTAGGTTGTAGCATTCGTTTGCAGGAACAGTTAGAAATTATAGGTTTCACTCTGTTTTCTCCTATATTGACAGATGCAGTTAGAACTCTAAATCAAACACGGTTTGTGCTAGCTTCTTGAAACTTGACACAATAAAGTAGTTCTACGTTCTATCTCTAAGGTTTGTTTCCTCTTGTATCCTAAAGCTGGGACTGGCGAATATCACTTATACTGAAAGGGGTTGCCAAACTTCCAACACACTAGAGTCTCCTGAAATCTCAACATATATTTTTTCATCCAATCTTCAAGATACTTTCAAGTAATGATCAGTACACCAATCCCACTTGGATGCCAAAGTTTAATTCTCCTAGATTGAAGCATTCTTTTGGAGTAACAGTTTGAATTTTTAGGTTTCACTCTGTTTTCTCCTATATTGACAAATGTAGTTCGAACTCTAAATCAAACACGGTTTGTGCTAGCTTCTTGAAACTTGAAACTGTAAGGTAGTTCTACATTCTATTTTTATTTTTTGTTTCCTCTGGATGTAGACCTAAGCAGAGACTGACGAAAGACACATTCAATGAAAGTCATTTGTTAGGCTGCCAAAATACTACTGTCTCCTGAAATCTCAACATATTTTTTTTCCGACCTTCATGATAATTTCAAGTAATGAGCAGTAGACCAATAAAACGTGGATGTTCAAGTTCCGTTCTCCTAGGTTGAAGCATTCGTTTGCAGTAACAATTTGAATTTTTAGTTTTCACTCTGTTTTCTCCTATATTGACAGATGCAGTTCGAACTCTAAATCAAACATGGTTTGTGCTAGCTTCTTGAAACTTGACACAATAAAGTAGTTCTACGTTCTATCTCTAAGGTTTGTTTCCTCTTGATGTAGCCTTAAGCAGAGACTGGCGAATAACACTTTCAATGAGAGGCGTTGTTAAGCTTCCAAAAAACTACCGTCTCCTGAAATCTCAACATATATTTTTTCATCCAATCTTCATGATTCTTTCAAGTATTGATCAGTACAACAATCAAACGTGGATGCCCAAGTTTTGTCCTTCTAGGTTGTAGCATTCGTTTGCAGGAACAGTTAGAAATTATAGGTTTCACTCTGTTTTCTCCTATATTGACAGATGCAGTTAGAACTCTAAATCAAACACGGTTTGTGCTAGCTTCTTGAAACTTGACACAATAAAGTAGTTCTACGTTCTATCTCTAAGGTTTGTTTCCTCTTGTATCCTAACGCTGGGACTGGCGAATAACACTTACACTGAAAGGGGTTGCCAAACTTCCAACACACTAGAGTCTCCTGAAATCTCAACATATATTTTTTCATCCAATCTTCATGATACTTTCAAGTAATGATCAGTACACCATTCCACTTGGATGCCAAAGTTTAGTTCTCTTAGATTGAAGCATTCTTTTGGAGTAAAAGTTTGAATATTTAGGCTTCACTCTGTTTTCTCCTATATTGACAAATGTAGTTCGAACTCTAAATCAAACACGGTTTGTGCTAGCTTCTTGAAACTTGAAACAGTAAAGTAGTTCTACATTCTATTTTTATTTTTTGTTTCCTCTGGATGTAGACCTAAGCAGAGACTGACGAAAGACACATTCAATGAAAGGCGTTGTTAGGCTGCCAAAATACTACAGTCTCCTGAAATCTCAACATATTTTTTTTTCCGACTTTCATGATAATTTCAAGTAATGAGCAGTACACCAATAAAACGAGGATGTTCAAGTTTCATTCTCCTAGGTTGAAGCATTCGTTTCAGTAACAGTTTGAATTTTTAGTTTTCTCTCTGTTTTCTCCTATATTGACAGATACAGTTCGAACTCTAAATCAAACATGGTTTGTGCTAGCTTCTTGAAACTTGACACAATAAAGTAGTTCTACGTTCTATCTCTAAGGTTTGTTTCCTCTTTATGTAGCCTTAAGCAGAGACTGGCGAATAACACTTTCAATGAGAGGCGTTGTTAAGCTTCCAAAAAACTACCGTCTCCTGAAATCTGAACATACATTTTTTCATCCAATCTTCATGATTCTTTCAGATATTGATCAGTACACCAATCAAACGTGGATGCCCAAGTTTTGTTCTTCTAGGTTGTAGCATTCGTTTGCAGGAACAGTTAGAAATTATAGGTTTCACTCTGTTTTCTCCTATATTGACAGATGCAGTTAGAACTCTAAATCAAACACGGTTTGTGCTAGCTTCTTGAAACTTGACACAATAAAGTAGTTCTACGTTCTATCTCTAAGGTTTGTTTCCTCTTGTATCCTAAAGCTGGGACTGGCGAATAACACTTATACTGAAAGGGGTTGCCAAACTTCCAACACACTAGAGTTCGTGAAATCTCAACATATATTTTTTCATCCAATCTTCATGATACTTTCAAGTAATGATAAGTACACCAATCCCACTTGGATGCCAAAGTTTAGTTCTCCTAGATTGAAGCATTCTTTTGGAGTAACAGTTTGAATTTTTAGGTTTCACTCTGTTTTCTCCTATATTGACAAATGTAGTTCGAACTCTAAATCAAACACGGTTTGTGCTAGCTTATTGAAACTTGAAACAGTAAAGTAGTTCTACATTCTATTTTTATTTTTGATTCCTCTGGATGTAGACCTAAGCAGAGACTGACGAAAGACACATTCAATGAAAGGCGTTGTTAGGCTGCCAAAATACTACATTCTCCTGAAATCTCAACATATTTTTTTTTCCGACCTTCATGATAATTTCAAGTAATGAGCAGTACACCAATAAAACGAGGATGTTCAAGTTTCGCTCTCCTAGGTTGAAGCATTCGTTTGCAGTAACAGTTTGAATTTTTAGTTTTCACTCTGTTTTCTCCTATATTGACAGATGCAGTTCGAACTCTAAATCAAACATGGTTTGTGCTAGCTTCTTGAAACTTGACACAATAAAGTAGTTCTACGTTCTATCTCTAAGGTTTGTTTCCTCTTGTATCCTAAAGCTGGGACTGGCGAATAACACTTATACTGAAAGGGGTTGCCAAACTTCCAACACACTAGAGTCTCCTGAAATCTCAACATAGATTTTTTCATCCAATCTTCAAGATACTTTCAAGTAATGATCAGTACACCAATCCCACATGGATGCCAAAGTTTAGTTCTCCTAGATTGAAGCATTCTTTTGGAGTAACAGTTTGAATTTTTAGGTTTCACTCTGTTTTCTCCTATATTGACAAATGTAGTTCGAACTCTAAATCAAACACGGTTTCTGCTAGCTTCTTGAAACTTGAAACAGTAAAGTAGTTCTACATTCTATTTTTATTTTTTGTTTCCTCTAAGTGTAGACCTAATCAGAGACTGACGAAAGACACATTCAATGAAAGGCGTTGTTAGGCTGCCAAAATACTACAGTCTCCTGAAATCTCAACATATTTTTTTTTTACGACATTCATGATAATTTAAAGTAATGAGCAGTACACCAGTAAAACGAGGATGTTCAAGTTTCGTTCTCCTAGGTTGAAGCATTCGTTTGCAGTAACAGTTTGAATTTTTAGTTTTCACTCTGTTTTCTCCTATATTGACAGATGCAGTTAGAACTCTAAATCAAACACGGTTTGTGCTAGCTTCTTGAAACTTGACACAATAAAGTAGTTCTACGTTCTATCTCTAAGGTTTCTTTTTCTTGTATCCTAAAGCTGGGACTGGCGAATAACACTTATACTGAAAGGGGTTGCCAAACTTCCAACACACTAGAGTCTCCTGAAATCTCAACATATATTTTTTCATCCAATCTTCATGATACTTTCAAGTAATGATCAGTACACCAATCCCACTTGGATGCCAAAGTTTAGTTCTCCTAGATTGAAGCATTCTTTTGGAGTAACAGTTTGAATTTTTAGGTTTCACTCTGTTTTCTCCTATATTGACAAATGTAGTTCGAACTCTAAATCAAACACGGTTTGTGCTAGCTTCT
Organism: Callospermophilus lateralis; assembly: GCF_048772815.1. Taxonomy (NCBI): domain Eukaryota; kingdom Metazoa; phylum Chordata; class Mammalia; order Rodentia; family Sciuridae; genus Callospermophilus; species Callospermophilus lateralis. The sequence continues at coordinate 14,558 of NW_027517618.1, forward strand.
TGAAACTTGAAACAGTAAAGTAGTTCTACATTCTATTTTTATTTTTTGTTTCCTCTGGATGTAGACCTAAGCAGAGACTGACGAAAGACACATTCAATGAAAGGCGTTGTTAGGCTGCCAAAATACTACAGTCTCCTGAAATCTCAACATATTTTTTTTTCCGACCTTCATGATAATTTCATGTAATCAGCAGTACACCAATAAAACGTGGATGTTCAAGTTTCGTTCTCCTAGCTTGAAGCATTCGTTTGCAGTAACAGTTTGAATTTTTAGTTTTCACTCTGTTTTCTCCTATATTGACAGATTCAGTTAGAACTCTAAATCAAACACGGTTTGTGCTAGCTTCTTGAAACTTGACAAAATAAAGTAGTTCTACGTTCTATCTCTAAGGTTTCTTTCCTCTTGTATCCTAAAGCTGGGACTGGCGAATAACACTTATACTGAAAGGGGTTGCCAAACTTCCAACACACTAGAGTCTCCTGAAATCTCAACATAGATTTTTTCATCCAATCTTCAAGATACTTTCAAGTAATGATCAGTACACCAATCCCACATGGATGCCAAAGTTTAGTTCTCCTAGATTGAAGCATTCTTTTGGAGTAACAGTTTGAATTTTTAGGTTTCACTCTGTTTTCTCCTATATTGACAAATGTAGTTCGAACTCTAAATCAAACACGGTTTCTGCTAGCTTCTTGAAACTTGAAACAGTAAAGTAGTTCTACATTCTATTTTTATTTTTTGTTTTCTCTGGATGTAGACCTAAGCAGAGCCTGACGAAAGACACATTCAATGAAAGGCGTTGTTAGGCTGCCAAAATACTACAGTCTCCTGAAATCTCAACATATTTTTTTTTCCGACCTTCATGATAATTTCAAGTAATGAGCAGTACACCAATAAAACGTGGATGTTCAAGTTTCGTTCTCCTAGGTTGAAGCATTCGTTTGCAGTAACAGTTTGAATTTTTAGTTTTCACTCTGTTTTCTCCAATATTGACAGATGCAGTTCGAACTCTAAATCAAACATGGTTTGTGCTAGCTTCTTGAAACTTGACACAATAAAGTAGTTCTACATTCAATCTCTAAGGTTTGTTTCCTCTTGATGTAGCCTTAAGCAGAGACTGGCGAATAACACTTTCAATGAGAGGCGTTGTTAAGCTTCCAAAAAACTACCGTCTCCTGAAATCTCAACATATATTTTTTCATCCAATCTTCATGATTCTTTCAAGTATTGATCAGTACACCAATCAAACGTGGATGCCCAAGTTTTGTTCTTCTAGGTTGTAGCATTCGTTTGCAGGAACAGTTAGAAATTATAGGTTTCACTCTGTTTTCTCCTATATTGACAGATGCAGTTCGAACTCTAAATCAAACATGGTTTGTGCTAGCTTCTTGAAACTTGACACAATAAAGTAGTTCTACGTTCTATCTCTAATGTTTGTTTCCTCTTGATGTAGCCTTAAGCAGAGACTGGCGAATAACACTTTCAATGAAAGGCGTTGTTAGCTTCCAAAAAACTACCGTCTCCTGAAATCTCAACATATATTTTTTCATCCAATCTTCATGATTCTTTCAAGTATTGATCAGTACACCAATCAAACGTGGATGCCCAAGTTTTGTTCTTCTAGGTTGTAGCATTCGTTTGCAGGAACAGTTAGAAATTATAGGTTTCACTCTGTTTTCTCCTATATTGACAGATGCAGTTAGAACTCTAAATCAAACACGGTTTGTGCTAGCTTCTTGAAACTTGACACAGTAAAGTAGTTCTACGTTCTATCTCTAAGGTTTGTTTCCTCTTGTATCCTAAAGCAGGGACTGGCGAATAACACTTATACTGAAAGGGGTTGCCAAACTTCCAACACACTAGAGTCTCCTGAAATTTCAACATATATTTTTTCATCCAATCTTCATGATACTTTCAAGTAATGATCAGTACACCAATCCCACTTGGATGCCAAAGTTTAGTTCTCCTAGATTGAAGCATTCTTTTGGAGTAACAGTTTGAATTTTTAGGTTTCACTCTGTTTTCTCCTATATTGACAAATGTAGTTCGAACTCTAAATCAAACACGGTTTGTGCTAGCTTCTTGAAACTTGAAACAGTAAAGTAGTTCTACATTCAATTTTTATTTTTTGTTTCCTCTGGATGTAGACCTAAGCAGAGACTGACGAAAGACACATTCAATGAAAGGCGTTGTTAGGCTGCCAAAATACTACAGGCTCCTGAAATCTCAACATATTTTTTTTTCCGACCTTCATGATAATTTCAAGTAATGAGCAGTACACCAATAAAACGTGGATGTTCAAGTTTCGTTCTCCTAGGTTGAAGCATTCGTTTGCAGTAACAGTTTGAATTTTTAGTTTTCACTCTGTTTTCTCCTATATTGACAGATGCAGTTCGAACTCTAAATCAAACATGGTTTGTGCTAGCTTCTTGAAACTTGACACAATAAAGTAGTTCTACGTTCTATCTCTAAGGTTTGTTTCCTCTTGATGTAGCCTTAAGCAGAGACTGGCGAATAACACTTTCAATGAAAGGCGTTGTTAGCTTCCAAAAAACTACCGTCTCCTGAAATCTCAACATATATTTTTTCATCCAATCTTCATGATTCTTTTAAGTATTGATCAGTACACCAATCAAACGTGGATGCCCAAGTTTTGTTCTTCTAGGTTGTAGCATTCATTTGCAGGAACAGTTAGAAATTATAGGTTTCACTCTGTTTTCTCCTATATTGACACATGCAGTTAGAACTATAAAACAAACGCGGTTTGTGCTAGCTTCTTGGAACTTGACACAATAAAGTAGTTCTACGTTCTATCTCTAAGGTTTGTTTCCTCTTCTATCCTAAAGCTGGGACTGGCGAATAACACTTATACTGAAAGGGGTTGCCAAACTTCCAACACACTAGAGTCTCCTGAAATCTCAACATATATTTTTTCATCCAATCTTCATGATACTTTCAAGTAATGATCAGTACACCAATCCCACTTGGATGCCAAAGTTTAGTTCTCCTAGATTGAAGCATTCTTTTGGAGTAACAGTTTGAATTTTTAGGTTTCACTCGGTTTTCTCCTATATTGACAAATGTAGTTCGAACTCTAAATCAAACACGGTTTGTGCTAGCTTCTTGAAACTTGAAACAGTAAAGTAGTTCTACATTCTGTTTTTATTTTTTGTTTCCTCTGGATGTAGACCTAAGCAGAGACTCACGAAAGACACATTCAATGAAAGGCGTTGTTAGGCTGCCAAAATACTACAGTCTCCTGAAATCTCAACATATTTTTTTTTCCGACCTTCATGATAATTTCAAGTAATGAGCAGTACACCAATAAAACGAGGATGTTCAAGTTTCGTTCTCCTATGTTGAAGCATTCGTTTGCAGTAACAGTTTGAATTTTTAGTTTTCACTCTGTTTTCTCCTATATTGACAGATGCAGTTGGAACTCTAAATCAAACATGGTTTGTGCTAGCTTCTTGAAACTTGACACAATAAAGTAGTTCTACGTTCTATCTCTAAGGTTTGTTTCCTCTTGATGTAGCCTTAAGCAGAGACCGGCGAATAACACTTTCAATGAAAGGCGTTGTTAAGCTTCCAAAAAACTACCGTCTCCTGAAATCCCAACATATATTTTTTCATCTAATCTTCATGATTCTTTCAAGTATTGATCAGTACAGCAATCAAACATTTATGCCCATGTTTTGTTCTTCTAGGTTGCAGCATTCGTTTGCAGGAACAGTTAGAAAGTATAGGTTTCACTCTGTTTTCTCCTATATTGACAGATGCAGTTAGAACTCTAAATCAAACACGGTTTGTGCTAGCTTCTTGAAACTTGACACAATAAAGTAGTTCTACGTTCTATCTCTAAGGTTTGTTTCCTCTTGTATCCTAAAGCTGGGACTGGCGAATAACACTTATACTGAAAGGGGTTGCCAAACTTCCAACACACTAGAGTCTCCTGAAATCTCAACATATATTTTTTCATCCAATCTTCATAATACTTTCAAGTAATGATCAGTACACCAATCCCACTTGGATGCCAAAGTTTAGTTCTCCTAGATTGAAGCATTCTTTTGGAGTAACAGTTTGAATTTTTAGGTTTCGCTCTGTTTTCTCCTATATTGACAAATGTAGTTCGAACTCTAAATGAAACACGGTTTGTGCTAGCTTCTTGAAACTTGAAACAGTAAAGTAGTTCTACATTCTATTTTTATTTTTTGTTTCCTCTGGATGTAGACCTAAGCAGAGACTGACGAAAGACACATTCAATGAAAGGCGTTGTTAGGCTGCCAAAATACTACAGTCTCCTGAAATCTCAACATATTTTTTTTCCGACCTTCATGATAATTTCATGTAATGAGCAGTACACCAATAAAACGTGGATGTTCAAGTTACGTTCTCCTATGTTGAAGCATTCGTTTGCAGTAACAGTTTGAATATTTAGTTTTCACTCTGTTTTCTCCTGTATTGACAGATGCAGTTCGAACTCTAAATCAAACATGGTTTGTGCTAGCTTCTTGAAACATGACACGACAAAGTAGTTCTACGTTCTATCTCTAAGGTTTGTTTCCTCTTGATGTAGCCTTAAGCAGACACTGGCGAATAACACTTTCAATGAAAGGCGTTGTTAAGCTTCCCAAAAACTACCGTCTCCTGAATACTCAACATATATTTTTTCATCCAATCTTCATGATTCTTTCAAGTATTGATCAGTACACCAATCAAACGTGGATGCACAAGTTTTGTTCTTTTAGGTTGTAGCATTCGTTTGCAGGAACAGTTAGAAATTATAGGTTTCACTCTGTTTTCTCCTATATTGACAGATGCAGTTAGAACTCTAAATCAAACACGGTTTGTGCTAGCTTCTTGAAACTTGACACAATAAAGTAGTTCTACGTTCTATCTCTAAGGTTTGTTTCCTCTTGTATCCTAAAGCTGGGACTGGCGAATAACACTTATACTGAAAAAGGTTGCCAAACTTCCAACACACTAGAGTCTCCTGAAATCTCAACATATATTTTTTCATCCAATCTTCATGATACTTTCAAGTAATGATCAGTACACCAATCCCACTTGGATGCCAAAGTTTAGTTCTCCTAGATTGAAGCATTCTTTTGGAGTAACAGTTTGAATTTTTAGGTTTCACTCTGTTTTCTCCTATATTGACAAATGTAGTTCGAACTCTAAATCAAACACGGTTTGTGCTAGCTTCTTGAAACTTGAAACAGTAAAGTAGTTCTACATTCAATTTTTATTTTTTGTTTCCTCTGGATGTAGACCTACGCAGAGACTCACGAAAGACACATTCAATGAAAGGCGTTGTTAGGCTGCCAAAATACTACAGGCTCCTGAAATCTCAACATATTTTTTTTCCGACCTTCATGATAATTTCATGTAATCAGCAGTACACCAATAAAACGTGGATGTTCAAGTTTCGTTCTCCTAGGTTGAAGCATTCGTTTGCAGTAACAGTTTGAATTTTTAGTTTTCACTCTGTTTTCTCCTATATTGACAGATGCAGTTCGAACTCTAAATCAAACATGGTTTGTGCTAGCTTCTTGAAACTTGACACAATAAAGTAGTTCTACATTCTATCTCTAAGGTTTGTTTCCTCTTGATGTAGCCTTAAGCAGAGACTGGCGAATAACACTTTCAATGAAAGGCGTTGTTAAGCTTCCCAAAAATTACCGTCTCCTGAAATCTCAACATATATTTTTTCATCCAATCTTCATGATTCTTTCAAGTATTGATCAGTACACCAATCAAACGTGGATGCCCAAGTTTTGTTCTTCTAGGTTGTAGCATTCATTTGCAGGAACAGTTAGAAATTATAGGTTTCACTCTGTTTTCTCCTATATTGACACATGCAGTTAGAACTCTAAATCAAACGCGGTTTGTGCTAGCTTCTTGAAACTTGACACAATAAAGTAGTTCTACGTTCTATCTCTAAGGTTTGTTTCCTCTTGTATCCTAAAGCTGGGACTGGCGAATAACACTTATACTGAAAGGGGTTGCCAAACTTCCAACACACTAGAGTCTCCTGAAATCTCAACATATATTTTTTCATCCAATCTTCATTATACTTTCAAGTAATGATCAGTACACCAATCCCACTAGGATGCCAAAGTTTAGTTCTCCGAGATTAAAGCATTCTTTTGGAGTAACAGTTTGAATTTTTAGGTTTCACTCTGTTTTCTCCTATATTGACAAATGTAGTTCGAACTCTAAATCAAACACGGTTTGTGCTAGCTTCTTGAAACTTGAAACAGTAAAGTAGTTCTACATTCTATTTTTATTTTTTGTTTCCTCTGCATGTAGACCTAAGCAGAGACTGATGAAAGACACATTCAATGAAAGGCGTTGTTAGGCTGCCAAAATACTACAGTCTCCTGAAATCTCAACATATTTTTTTTCCGACCTTCATGATAATTTCATGTAATGAGCAGTACACCAATAAAACGTGGATGTTCAAGTTTCGTTCTCCTAGCTTGAAGCATTCGTTTGCAGTAACAGTTTGAATTTTTAGTTTTCACTCTGTTTTCTCCTATATTGACAGATGCAGTTCGAACTCTAAATAAAACATGGTTTGTGCTAGCTTCTTGAAACTTGACACGATAAAGTAGTTCTACGTTCTATCTCGAAGGTTTGTTTCCTCTTGATGTAGCCTTAAGCAGAGACTGGCGAATAACACTTTCAATGAAAGGCGTTGTTAAGCTTCCAAAAAACTACCGTCTCCTGAATCTCAACATATATCTTTTCATCCAATCTTCATGATTCTTTCAAGTATTGATCAGTACACCAATCAAACGTGGATGCCCAAGTTTTGTTCTTTAGGTTGTAGCATTCGTTTGCAGGAACAGTTAGAAATTATAGGTTTCACTCTGTTTTCTCCTATATTGACAGATGCAGTTAGAACTCTAAATCAAACACGGTTTGTGCTAGCTTCTTGAAACTTGACACAATAAAGTAGTTCTACGTTCTATCTCTAAGGTTTGTTTCCTCTTGTATCCTAAAGCTGGGAATGGCGAATAACACTTATACTGAAAGGGGTTGCCAAACTTCCAACACACTAGAGTCTCCTGAAATCTCAACATATATTTTTTCATCCAATCTTCATGATACTTTCAAGTAATGATCAGTACACCAATCCCACTTGGATGCCAAAGTTTAGTTCTCCTAGATTGAAGCATTCTTTTGGAGTAACAGTTTGAATTTTTAGGTTTCACTCTGTTTTCTCCTATATTGACAAATGTAGATCGAACTCTAAATCAAACACGGTTTGTGCTAGCTTCTTGAAACTTGAAACAGTAAAGTAGTTCTACATTCTATTATTATTTTTTTGTTTCCTCTGGATGTAGACCTAAGCAGAGACTGACGAAAGACACATTCAATGAAAGGTGTTGTTAGGCTGCCAAAATACTACAGTCTCCTGAAATCTCAACATATTTTTTTTCCGACCTTCATGATAATTTCAAGTAATGAGCAGTACACAAATAAAACGAGGATGTTCAAGTTTCGTTCTCCTAGGTTGAAGCAATCGTTAGCAGTAACAGTTTGAATATTTAGTTTTCACTCTGTTTTCTTGTATATTGACAGATGCAGTTCGAACTCTAAATCAAACATGGTTTGTGCTAGCTTCTTGAAACTTGACACAATAAAGTAGTTCTACGTTCTATCTCTAAGGTTTGTTTCCTCTTGATGTAGCCTTAAGCAGAGACCGGCGAATAACACTTTCAATGAAAGGCGTTGTTAAGCTTCCAAAAACTACCGTCTCCTGAAATCCCAACATATATTTTTTCATCTAATCTTCATGATTCTTTCAAGTATTGATCAGTACACCAATCAAACGTTTATGCCCATGTTTTGTTCTTCTAGGTTGCAGCATTCGTTTGCAGGAACAGTTAGAAATTATAGGTTTCACTCTGTTTTCTCCTATATTGACAGATGCAGTTAGAACTCTAAATCAAACACGGTTTGTGCTAGCTTCTTGAAACTTGACACAATAAAGTAGTTCTACGTTCTATTTCTAAGGTTTGTTTCCTCTTGTATCCTAAAGCTGGGACTGGCGAATAACACTTATACTGAAAGGGGTTGCCAAACTTCAAACACACTAGAGTCTCCTGAAATCTCAACATATATTTTTTAATCCAATCTTCATGATACTTTCAAGTAATGATCAGTACACCAATCCCACTTGGATGCCAAAGTTTAGTTCTCCTAGATTGAAGCATTCTTTTGGAGTAACAGTTTGAATTTTTAGGTTTCACTCTGTTTTCTCCTATATTGACAGATGCAGTTCGAACTCTAAATCAAACATGGTTTGTTCTAGCTTCTTGAAACTTGACACAATAAAGTAGTTCTACGTTCTATCTCTAAGGTTTGTTTCCTCTTGATGTAGCCTTAAGCAGAGACTGGCGAATAACACTTTCAATGAAAGACGTTGTTAAGCTTCCAAATAACTACCGTCTCCTGAAATCTCAACATATATCCTTTCATCCAATCTTCATGATTCTTTCAAGTATTGATCAGTACACCAATCAAACGTGGATGCCCAAGTTTTGTTCTTCTAGGTTGTAGCATTCGTTTGCAGGAACAATTAGAATTTATAGGATTCACTCTGTTTTCTCCTATATTGACAGATGCAGTTAGAACTCTAAATCAAACACGGTTTGTGCTAGCTTCTTGAAACTTGACACAATAAAGTAGTTCTACTTTCTATCTCTAAGGTTTGTTTCCTCTTGTATCCTAAAGCTGGGACTGGCGAATAACACTTATACTGAAAGGGGTTGCCAAACTTCCAACACACTAGAGTCTCCTGAAATCTCAACATATATTTTTTCATCCAATCTTCATGATACTTTCAAGTAATGATCAGTACACCAATCCCACTTGGATGCCAAAGTTTAGTTCTCCTAGATTGAAGCATTCTTTTGGAGTAACAGTTTGAATTTTTAGGTTTCACTCTGTTTTCTCCTATATTGACAAATGTAGTTCGAACTCTAAATCAAACACGGTTTGTGCTAGCTTCTTGAAACTTGAAACAGTAAAGTAGTTCTACATTCAATTTTTATTTTTTGTTTCCTCTGGATGTAGACCTACGCAGAGACTCACGAAAGACACATTCAATGAAAGGCGTTGTTTGGCTGCCAAAATACTACAGGCTCCTGAAATCTCAACATATTTTTTTTTCCGACCTTCATCATAATTTCAAGTAATCAGCAGTACACCAATAAAACGTGGATGTTCAAGTTTCGTTCTCCTAGCTTGAAGCATTCCTTTGCAGTAACAGTTTGAATTTTTAGTTTTCACTCTGTTTTCTCCTATATTGACAGATGCAGTTCGAACTCTAAATCAAACATGGTTTGTGCTAGCTTCTCGAAACTTGACACAATAAAGTAGTTCTACGTTCTATCTCGAAGGTTTGTTTCCTCTTGATGTAGCCTTAAGCAGAGACTGGCGAATAACACTTTCAATGAAAGGCGTTGTTAAGCTTCCAAAAAACTACCGTCTCCTGAATCTCAACATATATCTTTTCATCCAATCTTCATGATTCTTTCAAGTATTGATCAGTACACCAATCAAACGTGGATGCCCAAGTTTTGTTCTTTAGGTTGTAGCATTCGTTTGCAGGAACAGTTAGAAATTATAGGTTTCACTCTGTTTTCTCCTATATTGACAGATGCAGTTAGAACTCTAAATCAAACACGGTTTGTGCTAGCTTCTTGAAACTTGACACAATAAAGTAGTTCTACGTTCTATCTCTAAGGTTTGTTTCCTCTTGTATCCTAAAGCTGGGAATGGCGAATAACACTTATACTGAAAGGGGTTGCCAAACTTCCAACACACTAGAGTCTCCTGAAATCTCAACATATATTTTTTCATCCAATCTTCATGATACTTTCAAGTAATGATCAGTACACCAATCCCACTTGGATGCCAAAGTTTAGTTCTCCTAGATTGAAGCATTCTTTTGGAGTAACAGTTTGAATTTTTAGGTTTCACTCTGTTTTCTCCTATATTGACAAATGTAGATCGAACTCTAAATCAAACACGGTTTGTGCTAGCTTCTTGAAACTTGAAACAGTAAAGTAGTTCTACATTCTATTATTATTTTTTGTTTCCTCTGGATGTAGACCTAAGCACAGACTGACGAAAGACACATTCAATGAAAGGCGTTGTTAGGCTGCCAAAATACTACAGTCTCCTGAAATCTCAACATATTTTTTTTTCCGACCTTCATGATAATTTCAAGTAATGAGCAGTACACCAATAAAACGAGGATGTTCAAGTTTCGTTCTCCTATGTTGAAGCATTCGTTTGCAGTAACAGTTTGAATTTTTAGTTTTCACTCTGTTTTCTCCTATATTGACAGATGCAGTTGGAACTCTAAATCAAACATGGTTTGTGCTAGCTTCTTGAAACTTGACACAATAAAGTAGTTCTACGTTCTATCTCTAAGGTTTGTTTCCTCTTGATGTAGCCTTAAGCAGAGACCGGCGAATAACACTTTCAATGAAAGGCGTTGTTAAGCTTCCAAAAACTACCGTCTCCTGAAATCCCAACATATATTTTTTCATCTAATCTTCATGATTCTTTCAAGTATTGATCAGTACACCAATCAAACGTTTATGCCCATGTTTTGTTCTTCTAGGTTGCAGCATTCGTTTGCAGGAACAGTTAGAAATTATAGGTTTCACTCTGTTTTCTCCTATATTGACAGATGCAGTTAGAACTCTAAATCAAACACGGTTTGTGCTAGCTTCTTGAAACTTGACACAATAAAGTAGTTCTACGTTCTATTTTTAAGGTTTGTTTCCTCTTGTATCCTAAAGCTGGGACTGGCGAATAACACTTATACTGAAAGGGGTTGCCAAACTTCCAACACACTAGAGTCTCCTGAAATCTCAACATATATTTTTTCATCCAATCTTCATGATACTTTCAAGTAATGTTCAGTACACCAATCCCACTTGGATGCCAAAGTTTAGTTCTCCTAGATTGAAGCATTCTTTTGGAGTAACAGTTTGAATTTTTAGGTTTCGCTCTGTTTTCTCCTATATTGACAAATGTAGTTTGAACTCTAAATGAAACACGGTTTGTGATAGCTTCTTGAAACTTGAAACAGTAAAGTAGTTCTACATTCTATTTTTATTTTTTGTTTCCTCTGGATGTAGACCTAAGCAGAGACTGATGAAAGACACATTCAATGAAAGGCATTGTTAGGCTGCCAAAATACTACAGTCTCCTGAAATCTCAACATATTTTTTTTCCGACCTTCATGATCATTTAAAGTAATGAGCAGTACACCAATAAAACGTGGATGTTCAAGTTTCGTTCTCCTAGGTTGAAGCATTCGTTTGCAGTAACAGTTTGAATTTTTAGTTTTCACTCTGTTTTCTCCTATATTGACAGATGCAGTTCGAACTCTAAATCAAACATGGTTTGTGCTAGCTTCTTGAAACTTGACACGATAAAGTAGTTCTACGTTCTATCTCTAAGGTTTGTTTCCTCTTGATGTAGCCTTAAGCAGACACTGGCGAATTACACTTTCAATGAGAGGCGTTGTTAAGCTTCCAAAAAACTACCGTCTCCTGAAATCTCAACATATATCTTTTCATGCAATCTTCATGATTCTTTCATGTATTGATCAGTACACCAATCAAACGTGGATGCCCAAGTTTTGTTCTTCTAGTTTGTAGCATTCGTTTGCAGGAACAGTTAGAAATTATAGGTTTCACTCTGTTTTCTCCTATATTGACAGATGCAGTTAGAACTCTAAATCAAACACGGTTTGTGTTAGCTTCTTGAAACTTGACACAATAAAGTAGTTCTACGTTCTATCTCTAAGGTTTGTTTCCTCTTGTATCCTAAAGCTGGGACTGGCGAATAACACTTATACTGAAAGGGGTTGCCAAACTTCCAACACACTAGAGTCTCCTGAAATCTCAACATATATTTTTTCATCCAATCTTCATGATACTTTCAAGTAATGATCAGTACACCAATCCCACTTGGATGCCAAAGTTTAGTTCTCCTAGATTGAAGCATTCTTTTGGAGTAACAGTTTGAATTTTTAGGTTTCACTCTGTTTTCTCCTATATTGACAAATGTAGTTCGAACTCTAAAACAAACACGGTTTGTGCTAGCTTCTTGAAACTTGAAACAGTAAAGTAGTTCTACATTCTGTTTTTATTTTTTGTTTCCTCTGGATGTAGACCTACGCAGAGACTCACGAAAGACACATTCAATGAAAGGCGTTGTTAGGCTGCCAAAATACTACAGGCTCCTGAAATCTCAACATATTTTTTTTTTCCGACCTTCATCATAATTTCAAGTAATCAGCAGTACACCAATAAAACGTGGATGTTCAAGTTTCGTTCTCCTAGCTTGAAGCATTCCTTTGCAGTAACAGTTTGAATTTTTAGTTTTCACTCTGTTTTCTCCTATATTGACAGATGCAGTTCGAACTCTAAATCAAACATGGTTTGTGCTAGCTTCTTGAAACTTGACACAATAAAGTAGTTCTACGTTCTATCTCGAAGGTTTGTTTCCTCTTGATGTAGCCTTAAGCAGAGACTGGCGAATAACACTTTCAATGAAAGGCGTTGTTAAGCTTCCAAAAAACTACCGTCTCCTGAATCTCAACATATATCTTTTCATCCAATCTTCATGATTCTTTCAAGTATTGATCAGTACACCAATCAAACGTGGATGCCCAAGTTTTGTTCTTTAGGTTGTAGCATTCGTTTGCAGGAACAGTTAGAAATTATAGGTTTCACTCTGTTTTCTCCTATATTGACAGATGCAGTTAGAACTCTAAATCAAACACGGTTTGTGCTAGCTTCTTGAAACTTGACACAATAAAGTAGTTCTACGTTCTATCTCTAAGGTTTGTTTCCTCTTGTATCCTAAAGCTGGGAATGGCGAATAACACTTATACTGAAAGGGGTTGCCAAACTTCCAACACACTAGAGTCTCCTGAAATCTCAACATATATTTTTTCATCCAATCTTCATGATACTTTCAAGTAATGATCAGTACACCAATCCCACTTGGATGCCAAAGTTTAGTTCTCCTAGATTGAAGCATTCTTTTGGAGTAACAGTTTGAATTTTTAGGTTTCACTCTGTTTTCTCCTATATTGACAAATGTAGATCGAACTCTAAATCAAACACGGTTTGTGCTAGCTTCTTGAAACTTGAAACAGTAAAGTAGTTCTACATTCTATTTTTATTTTTTGTTTCCTCTGGATGTAGACCTAAGCAGAGACTGACGAAAGACACATTCAATGAAAGGCATTGTTAGGCTGCCAAAATACTACAGTCTCCTGAAATCTCAACATATTTTTTTTTTGACCTTCATGATAATTTCATGTAATCAGCAGTACACCAATAAAACGTGGATGTTAAAGTTTCGTTCTCCTAGGTTGAAGCATTCGTTTGCAGTAACAGTTTGAATTTTTAGTTTTCACTCTGTTTTCTCCTATATTGACAGATGCAGTTCGAACTCTAAATCAAACATGGTTTGTGCTAGCTTCTTGAAACTTGACACGATAAAGTAGTTCTACGTTCTATCTCTAAGGTTTGTTTCCTCTTGATGTAGCCTTAAGCAGAGACTGGCGAATAACACTTTCAATGAAAGGCGTTGTTAAGCTTCCCAAAAACTACCGTCTCCTGAAATCTCAACATATATTTTTTCATTAAATCTTCATGATTCTTTCAAGTATTGATCAGTACACCAATCAAACGTGGATGCACAAGTTTTGTTCTTCTAGGTTGTAGCATTCGTTTGTAGGAACAGTTAGAAATTATAGGTTTCACTCTGTTTTCTCCTATATTGACAGATGCAGTTCGAACTCTAAATCAAACACGGTTTGTGCTAGCTTCTTGAAACTTGACACAATAAAGTAGTTCTACGTTCTATCTCTAAGGTTTGTTTCCTCTTGTATCCTAAAACTGGGACTGGCGAATAACACTTATACTGAAAGGGGTTGCCAAACTTCCAACACACTAGAGTCTCCTGAAATCTCAACATATATTTTTTCATCCAATCTTCATGATACTTTCAAGTAATGATCAGTACACCAATCCCACTTGGATGCCAAAGTTTAGTTCTCCTAGATTGAAGCATTCTTTTGGAGTAACAGTTTGAATTTTTAGGTTTCACTCTGTTTTCTCCTATATTGACAAATGTAGTTCGAACTCTAAATCAAACACGGTTTGTGCTAGCTTCTTGAAACTTGAAACAGTAAAGTAGTTCTACATTCTGTTTTTATTTTTTGTTTCCTCTGGATGTAGACCTAAGCAGAGACTCACGAAAGACACATTCAATGAAAGGCGTTGTTAGGCTGCCAAAATACTACAGTCTCCTGAAATCTCAACATATTTTTTTCCGACCTTCATGATCATTTAAAGTAATGAGCAGTACACCAATAAAACGTGGATGTTCAAGTTTCGTTCTCCTAGGTTGAAGCATTCGTTTGCAGTAACAGTTTGAATTTTTAGTTTTCACTCTGTTTTCTCCAATATTGACAGATGCAGTTGGAACTCTAAATCAAACATGGTTTGTGCTAGCTTCTTGAAACTTGACACGATAAAGTAGTTCTACGTTCTATCTCTAAGGTTTGTTTCCTCTTGATGTAGCCTTAAGCAGAGACCGGCGAATAACACTTTCAATGAAAGGCGTTGTTAAGCTTCCAAAAAACTACCGTCTCCTGAAATCTCAACATATATTTTTTCATCCAATCTTCATGATTCTTTCAAGTATTGATCAGTACACCAATCAAACGTGGATGCCCAAGTTTTGTTCTTCTAGGTTGTAGCATTCGTTTGCAGGAACAGTTAGAAATTATAGGTTTCACTCTGTTTTCTCCTATATTGACAGATGCAGTTAGAACTCTAAATCAAACACGGTTTGTGCTAGCTTCTTGAAACTTGACACAATAAAGTAGTTCTACGTTCTATCTCTAAGGTTTGTTTCCTCTTGTATCCTAAAGCTTGGACTGGCGAATAACACTTATACTGAAAGGGGTTGCCAAACTTCCAACACACTAGAGTCTCCTGAAATCTCAACATATATTTTTTCATCCAATCTTCATGATACTTTCAAGTAATGATCAGTACACCAATCCCACTTGGATGCCAAAGTTTAGTTCTCCTAGATTGAAGCATTCTTTTGGAGTAACAGTTTGAATTTTTAGGTTTCACTCTGTTTTCTCCTATATTGACAAATGTAGTTCGAACTCTAAATCAAACACGGTTTGTGCTAGCTTCTTGAAACTTGAAACAGTAAAGTAGTTCTACATTCTATTTTTATTTTTTGTTTCCTCTGGATGTAGACCTAAGCAGAGACTGACGAAAGACACATTCAATGAAAGGCGTGGTTAGGCTGCCGAAATACTACAGTCTCCTGAAATCTCAACATATATTTTGTTTCCGACCTTCATGATCATTTCATGTAATCAGCAGTACACCAATAAAACGTGGATGTTCAAGTTTCGTTCTAATAGGTTGAAGCATTCATTTGCAGTAACAGTTTGAATTTTTAGTTTTCACTCTGTTTTCTCCTATATTGACAGATGCAGTTCGAACTCTAAATCAAACATGGTTTGTGCTAGCTTCTTGAAACTTGACACAATAAAGTAGTTCTACGTTCTATCTCTAAGGTTTGTTTCCTCTTGATGTAGCCTTAAGCAGAGACCGGCGAATAACACTTTCAATGAAAGGCTTGTTAAGCTTCCAAAAAACTACCGTCTCCTGAAATCTCAACATACATTTTTTCATCCAATCTTCATGATTCTTTCAAGTATTGATCAGTACACCAATCAAACGTGGATGCCCAAGTTTTGTTCTTCTAGGTTGTAGCATTCGTTTGCAGGAACAGTTAGAAATTATAGGTTTCACTCTGTTTTCTCCTATATTGACAGATGCAGTTAGAACTCTAAATCAAACACGGTTTGTGCTAGCTTCTTGAAACTTGACACAATAAAGTAGTTCTACGTTCTATCTCTAAGGTTTGTTTCCTCTTGTATCCTAAAGCTGGGACTGGCGAATAACACTTATACTGAAAGGGGTTGCCAAACTTCCAACACACTAGAGTCTCCTGAAATCTCAACATATATTTTTTCATCCAATCTTCATGATACTTTCAAGTAATGATCAGTACACCAATCCCACTTGGATGCCAAAGTTTAGTTCTCCTAGATTGAAGCATTCTTTTGGAGTAACAGTTTGAATTTTTAGGTTTCACTCTGTTTTCTCCTATATTGACAAATGTAGATCGAACTCTAAATCAAACACGGTTTGTGCTAGCTTCTTGAAACTTGAAACAGTAAAGTAGTTCTACATTCTATTTTTATTTTTTGTTTCCTCTGGATGTAGACCTAAGCAGAGACTGACGAAAGACACATTCAATGAAAGGCATTGTTAGGCTGCCAAAATACTACAGTCTCCTGAAATCTCAACATATTTTTTTTCCGACCTTCATGATAATTTCATGTAATCAGCAGTACACCAATAAAACGTGGATGTTAAAGTTTCGTTCTCCTAGGTTGAAGCATTCGTTTGCAGTAACAGTTTGAATTTTTAGTTTTCACTCTGTTTTCTCCTATATTGACAGATGCAGTTCGAACTCTAAATCAAACATGGTTTGTGCTAGCTTCTTGAAACTTGACACAATAAAGTAGTTCTACGTTCTATCTCTAAGGTTTGTTTCCTCTTGATGTAGCCTTAAGCAGAGACTGGCGAATAACACTTTCAATGAAAGGCGTTGTTAAGCTTCCCAAAAACTACCGTCTCCTGAAATCTCAACATATATTTTTTCATTCAATCTTCATGATTCTTTCAAGTATTGATCAGTACACCAATCAAACGTGGATGCACAAGTTTTGTTCTTCTAGGTTGTAGCATTCGTTTGCAGGAACAGTTAGAAATTATAGGTTTCACTCTGTTTTCTCCTATATTGACAGATGCAGTTCGAACTCTAAATCAAACACGGTTTGTGCTAGCTTCTTGAAACTTGACACAATAAAGTAGTTCTACGTTCTATCTCTAAGGTTTGTTTCCTCTTGTATCCTAAAACTGGGACTGGCGAATAACACTTATACTGAAAGGGGTTGCCAAACTTCCAACACACTAGAGTCTCCTGAAATCTCAACATATATTTTTTCATCCAATCTTCATGATACTTTCAAGTAATGATCAGTACACCAATCCCACTTGGATGCCAAAGTTTAGTTCTCCTAGATTGAAGCATTCTTTTGGAGTAACAGTTTGAATTTTTAGGTTTCACTCTGTTTTCTCCTATATTGACAAATGTAGTTCGAACTCTAAATCAAACACGGTTTGTGCTAGCTTCTTGAAACTTGAAACAGTAAAGTAGTTCTACATTCTGTTTTTATTTTTTGTTTCCTCTGGATGTAGACCTAAGCAGAGACTCACGAAAGACACATTCAATGAAAGGCGTTGTTAGGCTGCCAAAATACTACAGTCTCCTGAAATCTCAACATATTTTTTTCCGACCTTCATGATCATTTAAAGTAATGAGCAGTACACCAATAAAACGTGGATGTTCAAGTTTCGTTCTCCTAGGTTGAAGCATTCGTTTGCAGTAACAGTTTGAATTTTTAGTTTTCACTCTGTTTTCTCCAATATTGACAGATGCAGTTCGAACTCTAAATCAAACATGGTTTGTGCTAGCTTCTTGAAACTTGACACGATAAAGTAGTTCTACGTTCTATCTCTAAGGTTTGTTTCCTCTTGATGTAGCCTTAAGCAGAGACCGGCGAATAACACTTTCAATGAAAGGCGTTGTTAAGCTTCCAAAAAACTACCGTCTCCTGAAATCTCAACATATATTTTTTCATCCAATCTTCATGATTCTTTCAAGTATTGATCAGTACACCAATCAAACGTGGATGCCCAAGTTTTGTTCTTCTAGGTTGCAGCATTCGTTTGTAGGAACAGTTAGAAATTATAGGTTTCACTCTGTTTTCTCCTATATTGACAGATGCAGTTAGAACTCTAAATCAAACACGGTTTGTGCTAGCTTCTTGAAACTTGACACAATAAAGTAGTTCTACGTTCTATCTCTAAGGTTTGTTTCCTCTTGTATCCTAAAGCTGGGACTGGCGAATAACACTTATACTGAAAGGGGTTGCCAAACTTCCAACACACTAGAGTCTCCTGAAATCTCAACATATATTTTTTCATCCAATCTTCATGATACTTTCAAGTAATGATCAGTACACCAATCCCACTTGGATGCCAAAGTTTAGTTCTCCTAGATTGAAGCATTCTTTTGGAGTAACAGTTTGAATTTTTAGGTTTCACTCAGTTTTCTCCTACATTGACAAATGTAGTTCGAACTCTAAATCAAACACGGTTTGTGCTAGCTTCTTGAAACTTGAAACAGTAAAGTAGTTCTACATTCTATTTTTATTTTTTGTTTCCTCTGGATGTAGACCTAAGCAGAGACTGACGAAAGACACATTCAATGAAAGGCGTTGTTAGGCTGCCAAAATACTACAGGCTCCTGAAATCTCAACATATTTTTTTTTCCGACCTTCATGATAATTTCAAGTAATGGGCAGTACACCAATAAAACGTGGATGTTCAAGTTCCGTTCTCCTAGGTTGAAGCATTCGTTTGCAGTAACAGTTTGAATTTTTAGTTTTCACTTTGTTTTCTCCTATATTGACAGATGCAGTTCGAACTCTAAATCAAACATGGATTGTGCTAGCTTCTTGAAACTTGACACAATAAAGTAGTTCTACGTTCTATCTCTAAGGTTTGTTTCCTCTTGATGTAGCCTTAAGCAGAGACCGGCGAATAACACTTTCAATGAAAGGCGTTGTTAAGCTTCCAAAAAACTACCGTCTCCTGAAATCTCAACATATATTTTTTCATCCAATCTTCATGATTCTTTCAAGTATTGATCAGTACACCAATCAAACGTGGATGCCCAAGTTTTGTTCTTCTAGGTTATAGCATTCGTTTGCAGGAACAGTTAGAAATTGTAGGTTTCACTCTGTTTTCTCCTATATTGACAGATGCAGTTCGAACTCTAAATCAAACACGGTTTGTGCTAGCTTCTTGAAACTTGACACAATAAAGTAGTTCTACGTTATATCTCTAAGGTTTGTTTCCTCTTGTATCCTAAAGCTGGGACTGGTGAATAACACTTATACTGAAAGGGGTTGCCAAACTTCCAACACACTAGAGTCTCGTGAAATCTCAACATATATTTTTTCATCCAATCTTCATGATACTTTCAAGTAATGATCAGTACACCAATCCCACTTGGATGCCAAAGTTTAGTTCTCCTAGATTGAAGCATTCTTTTGGAGTAACAGTTTGAATCTTTAGGTTTCACTCTGTTTTCTCCTATATTGACAAATGTAGTTCGAACTCTAAATCAAACACGGTTTGTGCTAGCTTCTTGAAACTTGAAACAGTAAAGTAGTTCTACATTCTATTTTTATTTTTTGTTTCCTCTGGATGTAGACCTAAGCAGAGACTGACGAAAGACACATTCAATGAAAGGCGTTGTTAGGCTGCCAAAATACTACAGGCTCCTGAAATCTCAACATATTTTTTTTTCCGACCTTCATGATAATTTCAAGTAATGGGCAGTACACCAATAAAACGTGGATGTTCAAGTTCCGTTCTCCTAGGTTGAAGCATTCGTTTGCAGTAACAGTTTGAATTTTTAGTTTTCACTTTGTTTTCTCCTATATTGACAGATGCAGTTCGAACTCTAAATCAAACATGGATTGTGCTAGCTTCTTGAAACTTGACACAATAAAGTAGTTCTACGTTCTATCTCTAAGGTTTGTTTCCTCTTGATGTAGCCTTAAGCAGAGACCGGCGAATAACACTTTCAATGAAAGGCGTTGTTAAGCTTCCAAAAAACTACCGTCTCCTGAAATCTCAACATATATTTTTTCATCCAATCTTCATGATTCTTTCAAGTATTGATCAGTACACCAATCAAACGTGGATGCCCAAGTTTTGTTCTTCTAGGTTATAGCATTCGTTTGCAGGAACAGTTAGAAATTGTAGGTTTCACTCTGTTTTCTCCTATATTGACAGATGCAGTTCGAACTCTAAATCAAACACGGTTTGTGCTAGCTTCTTGAAACTTGACACAATAAAGTAGTTCTACGTTATGTCTCTAAGGTTTGTTTCCTCTTGTATCCTAAAGCTGGGACTGGTGAATAACACTTATACTGAAAGGGGTTGCCAAACTTCCAACACACTAGAGTCTCGTGAAATCTCAACATATATTTTTTCATCCAATCTTCATGATACTTTCAAGTAATGATCAGTACACCAATCCCACTTGGATGCCAAAGTTTAGTTCTCCTAGATTGAAGCATTCTTTTGGAGTAACAGTTTGAATCTTTAGGTTTCACTCTGTTTTCTCCTATATTGACAAATGTAGTTCGAACTCTAAATCAAACACGGTTTGTGCTAGCTTCTTGAAACTTGAAACAGTAAAGTAGTTCTACATTCTATTTTTATTTTTTGTTTCCTCTGGATGTAGATCTAAGCAGAGACTGACGAAAGACACATTCAATGAAAGGCGTTGTTAGGCTGCCAAAATACTACAGTCTCCTGAAATCTCAACATATTTCTTTTCCGACCTTCATGATAATTTCATGTAATCAGCAGTACACCAATAAAACGTGGATGTTCAAGTTTCGTTTTCCTAGGTTGAAGCATTTGTTTGCAGTAACAGTTTGAATTTTTAGTTTTCACTCTGTTTTCTCCTATACTGACAGATGCAGTTCGAACTCTAAATCAAACATGGTTTGTGCTAGCTTCTTGAAACTTGACACAATAAAGTAGTTCTACGTTCTATCTCTAAGGTTTGTTTCCTCTTGATGTAGCCTTAAGCAGAGACTGGCGAATAACACTTTCAATGAAAGGCGTTGTTAAGCTTCCAAAAAACTACCTTCTCCTGAAATCTCAACATATATTTTTTCATCCAATCGTCATGATTCTTTCAAGTATTGATCAGTACACCAATCAAACGTGGATGCCCAAGTTTTGTTCTTCTAGGTTGTAGCATTCGTTTGCAGGAACAGTTAGAAATTATAGGTTTCACTCTGTTTTCTCCTATATTGACAGATGCAGTTCGAACTCTAAATCAAACATGGTTTGTGCTAGCTTCTTGAAACTTGACACAATAAAGTAGTTCTACATTCCATCTCTAATTTTTGTTTCCTCTTGATGTAGCCTTAAGCAGAGACCTGTGAATAACACTTTCAATGAAAGGCGTTGTTAAGCTTCCAAAAAACTACCGTCTCCTGAAATCTCAACATATATTTTTCATCCAATCTTCATGATTCTTTCAAGTATTGATCAGTACACCAATCAAACGTGGATGCCCAAGTTTGTTCTTCTAGGTTGTAGCATTCGTTTGCAGGAACAGTTAGAAATTATAGGTTTCACTCTGTTTTCTCCTGTATTGACAGATGCAGTTAGAACTCTAAATCAAACACGGTTTGTGCTAACTCCTTGAAACTTGACACAATAAAGTAGTTCTACGTTCTATCTCTAAGGTTTGTTTCCTCTTGTATCCTAAAGCTGGGACTGGCGAATAACACTTTTACTGAAAGGGGTTGCCAAACTTCCAACACACTAGAGTCTCCTGAAATCTCAACATATATTTTTTCATCCAATCTTCATGATACTTTCAAGTAATGATCAGTACACCAATCCCACTTGGATGCCAAAGTTTAGTTCTCCTAGATTGAAGCATTCTTTTGGAGTAACAGTTTGAATTTTTAGGTTTCACTCAGTTTTCTCCTACATTGACAAATGTAGTTCGAACTCTAAATCAAACACGGTTTGTGCTAGCTTCTTGAAACTTGAAACAGTAAAGTAGTTCTACATTCTATTTTTATTTTTTGTTTCCTCTGGATGTAGATCTAAGCAGAGACTGACGAAAGACACATTCAATGAAAGGCGTTGTTAGGCTGCCAAAATACTACAGGCTCCTGAAATCTCAACATATTTTTTTTTTCCGACCTTCATGATAATTTCAAGTAATGAGCAGTACACCAATAAAACGTGGATGTTCAAGTTCCGTTCTCCTAGGATGAAGCATTCGTTTGCAGTAACAGTTTGAATTTTTAGTTTTCACTCTGTTTTCTCCTATATTGACAGATGCAGTTCGAACTCTAAATCAAACATGGTTTGTGCTAGCTTCTTGAAACTTGACACAATAAAGTAGTTCTACGTTATATCTCTAAGGTTTGTTTCCTCTTGATGTAGCCTTAAGCAGAGACCGGCGAATAACACTTTCAATGAAAGGCGTTGTTAAGATTCCAAAAAACTACCCTCTCCTGAAATCTCAACATATATTTTTTCATCCAATCTTCATGATTCTTTCAAGTATTGATCAGTACACCAATCAAACGTTGATGACCAAGTTTTGTTCTTCTAGGTTGTAGCATTCGTTTGCAGGAATAGTTAGAAATTATAGGTTTCACTCTGTTTTCTCCTATATTGACAGATGCAGTTAGAACTCTAAATCAAACACGGTTTGTGCTAGCTTCTTGAAACTTGACACAATAAAGTAGTTCTACGTTCTATCTCTAAGGTTTGTTTCCTCTTGTATCCTAAAGCTGGGACTGGCGAATAACACTTATACTGAAAGGGGTTGCCAAACTTCCAACACACTAGAGTCTCCTGAAATCTCAACATATATTTTTTCATCCAATCTTCATGATACTTTCAAGTAATGATCAGTACACCAATCCCACTTGGATGCCAAAGTTTAGTTCTCCTAGATTGAAGCATTCTTTTGGAGTAACAGTTTGAATTTTTAGGTTTCACTCAGTTTTCTCCTATATTGACAAATGTAGTTCGAACTCTAAATCAAACACGGTTTGTGCTAACTTCTTGAAACTTGAAACAGTAAAGTAGTTCTACATTCTATTTTTATTTTTTGTTTCCTCTGGATGTAGACCTAAGCAGAGACTGACGAAAGACACATTCAATGAAAGGCGTTGTTAGGCTGCCAAAATACTACAGTCTCCTGAAATCTCAACATATTTTTTTCCGACCTTCATGATAATTTCAAGTAATGAGCAGTACACCAATAAAACGTGGATGTTCAAGTTTCGTTCTCCTAGGTTGAGGCATTCGTTTGCAGTAACAGTTTGAATTTTTAGTTTTCACTCTGTTTTCTCCTATATTGACAGATGCAGTTCAAACTCTAAATCAAACATGGTTTGTGCTAGCTTCTTGAAACTTGACACAATAAAGTAGTTCTATCTCTAAGGTTTGTTTCCTCTTGATGTAGCCTTAACCAGAGACTGGCGAATAACACTTTCAATGAAAGGCGTTGTTAAGCTTCCAAAAAACTACCGTCTCCTGAAATCTCAACATACATTTTTTCATCCAATCTTCATGATTCTTTCAAGTTTTGATCAGTACACCAATCAAACGTGGATGCCCAAGTTTTGTTCTTCTAGGTTGTAGCATTCGTTTGCAGGAACAGTTAGAAATTATAGGTTTCACTCTGTTTTCTAATATATTGACAGATGCAGTTAGAACTCTAAATCAAACACGGTTTGTGCTAGCTTCTTGAAACTTGACACAATAAAGTAGTTCTACGTTCTATCTCTAAAGTTTGTTTCCTCTTGTATCCTAAAGCTGGGACTGGCGAATAACACTTATACTGAAAGGGGTTGCCAAACGTCCAACACACTAGAGTCTCCTGAAATCTCAACATATATTTTTTCATCCAATCTTCATGATATTTTCAAGTAATGATCAGGACACCAATCCCACTTGGATGCCAAAGTTTAGTTCTCCTAGATTGAAGCATTCTTTTGGAGTAACAGTTTGAATTTTTAGGTTTCACTCTGTTTTCTCCTATATTGACAAATGTAGTTCGAACACTAAATCAAACACGGTTTGTGCTAGCTTCTTGAAACTTGACACAATAAAGTAGTTCTACGTTCTATCTCTAAGGTTTGTTTCCTCTTGTATCCTAAAGCTGGGACTGGCGAATAACACTTATACTGAAAGGGGTTGCCAAACGTCCAACACACTAGAGTCTCCTGAAATCTCAACATATATTTTTTCATCCAATCTTCATGATACTATCAAGTAATGATCAGTACACCAATCCCACTTGGATGCCAAAGTTTAGTTCTCCTAGATTGAAGCATTCTTTTGGAGTAACAGTTTGAATTTTTAGGTTTCACTCTGTTTTCTCCTATATTGACAGATGCAATTCGAACTCTAAATCGAACATGGTTTGTGCTAGCTTCTTGAAACTTGACACAATAAAGTAGTTCTACGTTCTATCTCTAAGGTTTGTTTCCTCTTGATGTAGCCTTAAGCAGAGACCGGCGAATAACACTTTCAATGAAAGGCGTTGTTAATCTTCCAAAAAACTACCGTCTCCTGAAATCTCAACATATATTTTTCCTTCCAATCTTCATGATTCTTTCAAGTATTGATCAGTACACCAATCAAACGTGGATGCCCAAGTTTTGTTCTTCTAGGTTGTAGCATTCGTTTGCAGGAACAGTTAGAAATTATAGGTTTCACTCTGTTTTCTAATATATTGACAGATGCAGTTAGAACTCTAAATCAAACACGGTTTGTGCTAGCTTCTTGAAACTTGACACAATAAAGTAGTTCTACGTTCTATCTCTAAAGTTTGTTTCCTCTTGTATCCTAAAGCTGGGACTGGCGAATAACACTTATACTGAAAGGGGTTGCCAAACGTCCAACACACTAGAGTCTCCTGAAATCTCAACATATATTTTTTCATCCAATCTTCATGATATTTTCAAGTAATGATCAGGACACCAATCCCACTTGGATGCCAAAGTTTAGTTCTCCTAGATTGAAGCATTCTTTTGGAGTAACAGTTTGAATTTTTAGGTTTCACTCTGTTTTCTCCTATATTGACAAATGTAGTTCGAACACTAAATCAAACACGGTTTGTGCTAGCTTCTTGAAACTTGAAACAGTAAAGTAGTTCTACATTCTATTTTTATTTTTTGTTTCCTCTGGATGTAGTCCTAAGCAGAGAATGAGGAAAGACATATTCAATGAAAGGCGTTGTTAGGCTGCCAAAATACTACAGTCTCCTGAAATCTCAACATATTTTTTTTTCCGATCTTCATGATCATTTCATGTAATCAGCAGTACACCAATAAAACGTGGATGTTCAAGTTTCGTTCTCCTCGGTTGAAGCATTCGTTTCCAGTAACAGCTTGAATTTTTAGTTTTCACTCTGTTTTCTCCTATATTGACAGATTCAGTTCGAACTCTAAATCAAACATGGTTTGTGCTAGCTTCTTGAAACTTGACACAATAAAGTAGTTCTACGTTCTATCTCTAAGCTTTGTTTCCTCTTGATGTAGCCTTAAGCAGAGACCGGCGAATAACACTTTCAATGAGAGGCGTTGTTAAGCTTCCAAAAAACTACCGTCTCCTGAAATCTCAACATATATTTTTTCATCCAATCTTCATGATTCTTTCAAGTATTGATCAGTACACCAGTCAAACGTGGGTGCCCAAGTTTTGTTCTTCTAGGTTGTAGCATTCGTTTGAAGGAACAGTTAGAAATTATAGGTTTCACTCTGTTTTCTCCTATATTGACAGATGCAGTTAGAACTCTAAATCAAACACGGTTTGTGCTAGCTTCTTGAAACTTGACACAGTAAAGTAGTTCTACGTTCTATCTCTAAGGTTTGTTTCCTCTTGTATCCTAAAGCTGGGACTGGCGAATAACACTTATACTAAAAGGGGTTGCCAAACTTCCAACACACTAGAGTCTCCTGAAATCTCAACATATATTTTTTCATCCAATCTTCATGATACTTTCAAGTAATGATCAGTACACCAATCCCACTTGGATGCCAAAGTTTAGTTCTCCTAGATTGAAGCATTCTTTTGGAGTAACAGTTTGAATTTTTAGGTTTCACTCTGTTTTCTCCTGTATTGACAAATGTAGTTCGAACTCTAAATCAAACACGGTGTGTGCTAGCTTCTTGAAACTGGAAACAGTAAAGTAGTTCTACATTCTATTTTTATTTTTTGTTTCCTCTGGATGTAGACCTAAGCAGAGACTGACGAAAGACACATTCAATGAAAGGCATTGTTAGGCTGCCAAAATACTACAGTCTCCTGAAATCTCAACATATTTTTTTTCTGACATTCATGATCATTTCAAGTAATGAGCAGTACACCAATAAAACGTGGATGTTCAAGTTTCGTTCTCCTGGGGTGAAGCATTCGTTTGCAGTAACAGTTTGAATTTTAGTTTTCATTCTGTTTTCTCCTATATTGACAGATGCAGTTCGAACTCTAAATCAAACATGGTTTGTGCTAGCTTCTTGAAACTTGACACAATAAAGTAGTTCTACGTTCTATCTCTAAGGTTTGTTTCCTCTTGATGTAGCCTTAAGCAGAGACCGGCGAATAACACTTTCAATGAAAGGCGTTGTTAAGCTTCCAAAAAACTACCGTCTCCTGAAATCTCAACATATATTTTTTCATCCAATCTTCATGATTCTTTCAAGTATTGATCAGTACACCAATCAAACGTGGATGCCCAAGTTTTGTTCTTCTAGGTTGTAGCATTCGTTTGCAGGAACAGTTAGAAATTATAAGTTTCACTCTGTTTTCTTCTATATTGACAGATGCAGTTAGAACTCTAAATCAAACACGGTTTGTGCTAGGTTCTTGAAACTTGACACAATAAAATAGTTCTACGTTCTATCTCTAAGGTTTGTTTCCTCTTGTATCCTAAAGCTGGGAGTGGCGAATAACACTTATACTGAAAGGGGTTGCCAAACTTCCAACACACTAGAGTCTCCTGAAATCTCAACATATATTTTTTCATCCAATCTTCATGATACTTTCAAGTAATG